>NC_133658.1:199494816-199794816 GCF_037893015.1 Macrotis lagotis
CCATAAAATGGAAATGGATAAAAAGAATGGGATTAAAAATAAGAAAACAAAAATAGGTTTCTTACAAGAAACTCACTTAAGAATGAAATATACAGAGATAAATGAAATAAAAATGAAAATTTGAAATATAAATGAAATATACAGAGATAAAGAATGAAGAGTTAGAGTAGAATTTATTAGACCTCAGTTGATACAAAAAATGCAAGCGGAGAAATTATGCTTTTGGACAAAGATATAGGTTAAAACGGATTTAATTAAAAAAATAACAAGCTAATTATATTTTGATAAAAGATATAGACAATGAAGTAATGACAAAACTGGACCTATACATACAAAATATTATAGCATCAATTTTTTTTAAAGAGTAAAATTAATTGCAAGTGGAGATAAATAGTAGAATTATCTATAGTAGTAGAAGTAGTAGTAGTAGTAGTAGTAGTAGTAGTAGTAGTAGTAGTAGTAGTAAGGGACTTTAATCATCCTCTCTCAGAACTAGATAAATCTAAAAAAAATAAATAAGAAAGAAGTTGAGAAAGCAAATAGAATTTTAGAAAAGATTTGATAGATATTTGGGAAGAATTGAAAGAGAAAGGAATATACTTTTTTTCTCAATGGTTCTTGGTACCTTTGAAAAGACTGACCAAATATTAATACATGAAAATTTTATAGTTAAAAGCAGAAATATTAAAAGTATCTTTTTCATATCAAAATGCAATAAAATTATATTTAATAATGGATCAAGTAAAGATAGATTACAAAGTAATTGGAGATGAAACTACTTAATCTTAAAAAATGAATGAGTTAAAGAGGAAATCATAGAAATAATCAATAATTTCATTAAAGAGAATGTTAATGGGATGACATATTTCCATAATGTCTTACAAGTAACAAGCAGCTGATAAATTTTGTTTAACTTGAAGAAACTTTTATTTCACTTGAAGAAAAAGCCTTGTGATTGTCAAAAGAGGGGGGAAAAATCACTATTCTGAGAGTATTTGAAATGACGAATGAAATAATTGGAAAACTGAAAGACTACCTACATTATATTCTGAAATGAATAAAAAATGACTTTCTTAAAGATCCTTCCTTCAGGGACCATGAGCTACCTAGATTCCTTTAAGAGAGATAAATTAAGATCACTGTACATAAATATTTCTGAGAATAACTTGATCCTGTTGAAATTGCATTTTATGTTGAAATGAAGTTTGGGTAATAGCAATGCTTATGACATATAGCACATTTACTCTGGAATAAGAAATCTGAGTTTGAGTAGCGGTTCTATTCCTAGACTTTCTATTCCCAGTACTTAGTCTAGTATCTGGAGTTTAGCAGAAGTTTAAAAAATAATTCTCATGTGACTGATTAATATATTAACTGTGTGACTATGGGCAACACATTAAACTTCTGAAGTCTTCAGACAATTCTCTAAGAAAGGAAGTTGTGGGACAGGTTACCACTCTGTATCTCAGTAGCATGTGCTATGTGCTAGTATTTAGAGGCATAAAGATGAAAAATTGTATTATTGCCTTCAAGAACTAGTTATGTGCATGACAGGTATATAGAACAATGTTATAGAAGGTACTATTAATTACAGGTATAAGAAAAATCCAGACAAATAATCTAGAGAAACTGAAGGTTAGGGAAAACACTTTATCCCTGCTGGTCCTATTTCCCTAACTTTAAAATGAAGGAGCTGGATGAGAAGATATCTAGAATTCCCTGTGAGTTTTAAAATTCTAGGATACTAGGATTTAGTCTTGAACTAATATTTCCCTCAATTATTCCTATTATCATATAACAAGATGAGAAATCCTCTAGACTATCTTCCCTTCATTTAACAGATTAGTAAAGTGAGGCCAAGGCAAAGAAATCTGTCAAATCCCATAATTCTAATATTCTGTGTAGGTGTGTGTGTTTTGCCAAAATCTGTGTAGTAGCAATACGCAAAATTCATTATTTTCTCAAATGCAAAATGGAAGATCTGAGTCCCTGAAGCATTATTTCTACAATAAGCCTTTTTGACATATACCAAAGTGTACTCATTTCAGGCCTTCAGGCACAACCATGCATAAACCAAAGCCTTGTGTCAGAGAATGGTCTTGTGTCCTAATGACCCTGTTCCTCACTCACTTCCACAGAAGCTTCCCAGACACATATCTATGCCCCCTGGCCTCTATTCTACAAGTTGCATAATCAGTTGAATGAATAAGAGTTTTTTGCTCATAAATAATTAATGTGCTAGAGCCCTGAAAACTCAACCATCACCAATAATATTTTTCTTTTCACATCCTAATTCACCTGCCCTATTGAAAATTATTGAAGCACCTTCTTATAGCCATTAGGATCATGTATTTCTTTAAAAAAAGAACAAATTTGGGAAATAATAGTACAAATGCTGAAGAATATTTTCTTTATATATATATATATATATATATATATATATATATATATATATATATATATAAATTAGCTATGTGACTATGGGCAAAACATTAAAATTCTGAAGTCTTCAGACAATTCTCTAAGAAAGGAAGTTGTGGGACAGGTTACCACTCTATCTCAGTAGCATGTGCTATGTGCTAGTATTTAGAGGGATAAAGATGAAAAATGGTATTATTTATGCCTTCAATGCCTTCAAGAACTAGTTATGCGCATGACAGGTACATAGAACATAGAACAATAATATATATTATGTTATATATAATATAAACATATATATATATATATATATATATATATATATATATATATATATATATATTCACAGGCTGCTCTTAAACACAGTAAAACTCCAGTCTTGAAGGAGTAATATAGGAACATTAGACCATAGATTTCAAGGCTGGATGAGATATTAGCAAACATCTAAACAGAGCTAGATTAGAATAAAAAGAACTGGGATCAGATTTCTGTTCTGCTCCATCTACACTGTACTCCAGGACACCATTTCTCCTCTTTTTAAATGAAGTTGCTGAACAAGAGTGTATCTTACATCTCTTTCACTTAGAAATCTATAATCCTATTCCCTGTTCCTCATAGACCTATGTTCCTCTGCATTACTTAGCTCATTCTTGATACTTGCACAATTTAAAGAATATTCTATTCTCTCTCTCTCTCTCTCTCTCTCTCTCTCTCTCTCTCTCTCTCTCTCTCTCCTTGTTTTGTTTTTGCAAAACAGTGGGGCTAAGTGACTTACTCCAGGTCACACAGCTAGGTCTGAGACCAGATTTGAACTCAAGTCCTCCCGACTCCAGGGCTGGTCCATAGCTACTATGGCACCTTAGCTACCTCTTTCTTTCTATTCTTAATGCCATCATTTCCTGATTGGGTTTCAGTTTCCCCTCACTATTGGATCATCTCATCCAGTGATGTCAAACTCAAGTAGAAATAGTGTCATAAAACATAAGAAGTCTGTGTGTTACATTTTGATTTATTTTAAAATACATTGTTATTTGTATGTTTTAACATTTTTTTTTGTGAAATATTTAGCAATTGCATTTTAATCTGGTTTTAGACAGCACTTGAGTATCATGAGTTGTAGGCAGATTTCATCTCTCTGATTTAGTTACATCATTTTTTTTATCCAGGACTACATCACTTTAAAGATCTCAAACTCTCAATGTATTCACTTGGACCTTTCTTTTCACCTTTCTTATACTTATACACCTATGGAAATTATGCTTTGTTTTCATAATTTCTTCCTTTATTGTGTCCATTTTTTCCAGAATCAATTAACCCCATTTTGATTTGATTTGCCTTGATATCTAATCTGTATACCACAGGCTGGCCATTTCTACAATGTCTTACTTATACCCTAGAATTTATATCCTGCCTATCCCTCCACTGTTTTTATTCTTTGTATGTTCCTTATCCTGCTTAACTTCTAATGGCTTTGTTCCATCTCTTTCAAGAAACATTATGGCAATACAGATCCTACTTTACACTTTGTCTTCACATGATATGGCTTCAAATCTTGTCTCTCCATGTGATCCTCTCAATTAACTGAATTATCACCTACCAATTTGGAATTTTTTAAAGTTCATTTATTTTATTTTTAACATTCATTCATATATATATATATATATATATATATATATATTTAAGTTATAAAATTTCCTTCCACCCCCTTTCCCACCCCCCTCCCATCAGTCGCAAACAGGTTAACACTGTACATACATATTTTTGATAAACATGTTACACCATCATTTTTTGGCATGAGGAATTAGGATTAAGGGAAAGAGATATGTAAGAGGTAATTTTTATAAAGTGTTCATCATATTCTAAAGGGTTTTTTTGTTTTTGTTTTTTGTTCTGTATTGTTTTCTTCCTCTGGATGGAGGTAACATTGTCCATATCTGGTCTAATACAGTTGTCCTAGCTCTCTGAACTACTGAGAGGAGTTGCTTCCATTAAGGTTAATCATCTCACAATATTGCTGTTAATGTGTACATTGTTCCCTTGGTTCTACTCCCTTTACTCAGCATCAGATTCTGTAACTCATTCCATGCTTCCCTAGAGACTGACCACTTATGGTTTCTTTTTTTTTATTTTTTTATTTTATTTTTTTTTGCATGGCAAATGTGGTTAAGTGACTTGCCCAAGGCCACACAGCTAGGTAATTATTAAGTGTCTGAGGCCAGATTTGAACTCAGGTACTCTTGACTCTAGGGAAGGTGCTCTATGCACTGTGCCACATAGACATAGCCCCCACTTATGGAACAATATTCCATAGTATTCATGTATCATAACTTGTTTAGCCATTCTCCAATCATGGGGAATCACCTCAATTTCCAGTTCTTTGCCACTACACAAAGAGTTGTTGTGAATATTTTGAAGTATATGAGACTTTTCCCATTTTTTTATGATTTCTTCTGGATATAGGACTAGAATTGAAATTGCTGGGTCAAAGGGAATGGACATTTTTATTGCTCTTTGGGTATAGTTCCATATTGCTCTCCAGAATGGTTGAACCCTTTCATAACTCCACCCACAATGTGACAATGTCCCAATCCTCCTACAACCTCTCTGGGATTCGCTATTTTCCCTTTTCCCTCATCTTAACTAATCTGATAGTTATGAGGTTGATATCTCATAGTTGTTTTAATTTGTATTTCTCTAATAAATAATGATTTGGAGTATTTTTATATGATTATATATAGTTTTAATTTCTTTTTGAAAACTGTCTATTCATATTCTTTCACCATTTATTAATTGGGGAATGACTTAGATGAACCTTTAAATTTGATGCAATTCTCTATATATATTTTAGAAATGAGACCTTTATCAAAATTAGTTGTGAAGATTGTTTTTCAGCTTTCTGTTTTCCCTCTAATTTTGGCAGCAATGATTTTATTATTGCAAAACCTTTTTAATTTAATATAGTAAAAATCATTCATTTTGCAGTTTATAATGTGCTCTAATTCTTTTTTGGTCATAAATTTGTCCCCTTTCCATAGATCTGATAGAATATTTCTTAGTCTATTAATTTATCAGTGGTATTTCCCTTTATGTCTGAATCCTGTACCCATTTTGACCTTAGTTTGGTATAGGGTATGAGATGTGGTCTATACCTAGTTTTTGCCATACTATTTTCCAGTTTTCCCAATAATTTTCCTTATCCCAGAAGCTGAGGTCTTCTGGTTTGTCAAAAAATAGATTGCTGAAGTCATTTACTGCAGTATCTTTTGAACCTGTCCTAATACACTGATCCATTACTCTATTTCTTAACCAGTACCAGGCAGTTTTGATGACTGCTGCTTTATAGAATAGTTGTAGATCTGGTGGAACTAGGCCACCTTCCTTTACATTTTTTTCCATCAGTTCCCTTGCTATTCTTGACCTTTAGTTGCTCTAGAAGAATTTTGTTACTATTTTTTTCTACCTCAGTAAAATATTTATTTGGTTGTTTGATTGGAATAGCACTGAATAAGTAATTCAATTTGGATAGAAGTATTGTTTTTATATTAGCTCAACCTAATCATGAGCAATTATTTTTCCAGTTATTTAGATCTGACTTTATTTGAGTGAGAAGTGCTTTATAATTGTGGTCATATAGTTTCTGGATTTGTCTTGGGAGGTAGACTCCAAAACATTTATTGTTGTTTATAATTACTTTAGATGGAATTTCTCTTTCTATCTCTTATTCTTGGGATTTATTGTTCATACATATAGAAATATTGATGATTTATGTGGGTTTATTTTATATCCTGCTATTTTGCTGAATTTGTTAATTGTTTCAAGGAGCTTTTTAGATGATTTTCTTGGGTTCTCTAAACATACCATCATATCATCTGCAAAGGGTGAATGAAAGTTTTGTTTCCTCATTGCCAACTGATTCTTTTGATTTCTTTTTCTTCTCTAATTGCTACAGATAGATTTCTAATACTATATTGGTGATAATGGACATCCTTGTTTCACCCCTGATTTTACTGGAAATGCTCTGAGTTTATTCTCATTACATATAATATTTTGATGGGTTTTGATAGATACTATTATTTTTAAGGAAAATTCTATTTGTTCCTAAACTTTCTAGTATTTTTAATAGGAATATATGATGCTGTATTTTATCAAAGGTTTTTTCAGCATCTATTGATATAATCATATGATTTTTATTGGCTTTGCTATTGATATTTTCAATTATGTTGAATGTTTCCCTAATATCGAACCATCTCTGCCTACCTGGTATAAATCCTACCTGATCATGCTGTATTATCCTAGTAATAATTTAATGTAGTCTCATTGATAAAATTTTATTTAAGATTTTTACATCAATATTTATTAGGCAATTTGGAATTTCAATTTCTTCATCTTTAGAATACGTATTATGATATCTAAAGTACCTACCTCCCAGGGTTGTTTTGAGGTTAAAGTGAAATAATGCATATAAAGAAATGTGTAAGCTTGAAAACCTTCTGTAAATCATAGTTATTATCATTCCCATTCCTATTCTGCCAAGTGTTTCTAGTTAAACTCAGATACCTATGTCTACTGGGTACACTCTGAAGTCATATCTATCCTTAATTGGGCCCTTAGTGTTACACAGTTATTTTTTCCAGAATCCATATTATATTCTATATAGCAATTCTTCTATACTCTTGCTTGACCCCAAACCCTGCTTCTCTCATTCTCACCAGAGATCAAGATAACCTGATAAACTCTTTCAATTTGCTTCTCATTTGCTTCAAAAAGTCTGGTTGTTTATCTACCATTTGTCTCTGTCTGTCTGTCTGTCTCTCTCTCTCTCTCCACTTTCTTTTCTTTTAGCTCAAAGGAAGAATAACCTATTTCATAAAACAGGACTTGGAGTCATTTACCATCTTAGTCCCATTCATCTGGAACATTTCTACTTTTTAAAACTCTTGCTGCAATAACGTGCTTTTACTAAGTACAGTAGTCTAGATGTGATTTGACCAAGACATAGTACAGAGCAGTTACTGTCTCCTTATTCCTAATTGTTGTACCTCTTAGATAAGTTAAGTTCATTTTAGCATTCTGTCATATTAAAAATTGTTATTCAATTAAGCTTGTGGTCCATTAGAACATTTGGATTTTTTCAAATGAACTGATATCTAGCTAGGTTGTTTCCATTTTGTATTGTGAATTTGATTTTTTTAAACTCAAGTGTAAAAATATTTAAATGAATATTTAATTCTATGCAATTGCATCTTATTTGGATAATTTCAATGTTTTAGCTTGAAAATCATTTTGGAAGCCAATCTTATCACTATCTCTACTAGCCTCGTGTTTTCTATAAATTTAAATAGCATTTTATCTACATCTTTATTCAAGGCACTGATTAAACTTTTAAGCAACAAATAGTCAAGTACAGATCACTGGGGTCACTCTACTATGTACTCTTTTTTTTCAAGCTGATATCAATCTATTAAAAATTATTCTTGGTACCTGAATCCCCTAACTTCTATTTTTAGTCTATTTTTCAACATCTTATCTCAAAGAGAAACTTAACAGACTGTGACAAGTTAAAATCTTTTTAAAGTATAGCTACTGGATACTTTTAATCCCATTAAAATGAGATTAATCTGGCTGCATATTTCTTGGTGAAGACATATTAATTTTTTGTGATCATAGCATCCTTTTCTAGATACTATTCTTTTGAATACATATTTAACTCATTTGCCTTTCCTCCCTGGGAAATACTCATGTTAAGATACTTAACTCAAAAAAAAAAAGTGGCACAATATTTGTCCTTCCCAGGTTGGTGATCTTTTCCAATTTTCACATTTTTGCAAAGATCATTGACAATGACTCAGCAATCACAACCTCAAGTTTTTTCAGGGCACTAGAATACAAATTATTTGGATCTCATGATTTGAACCTTCTGAAGGCAGGTATGTACTCTTACTCTTTTATTATGAATATTCTTATACTGGGTTTCAATTCCTTATTAGTCATTTTTTCTATTGCAATTTCTGGATCAAAGATTACTGTCCTTGGCAGAGAAAACAGAAGTAAAATAAGATTGGGTAGTTTTGTCTGCTTCCTGTTGTTCATTATCATTCCCCCCCTTCCCACTCTAAGCACATGTCTAGTTCTTCTTTGATGTTTCTTTTTTTCTATAGTCACCTAAAAACAAGTAAATAAGCAAAAAAAAAATAATAGCTGAAGTATTTCTTATCAACCACACAACATTTTGATCTTCAGGGTTACTTTACCTCTTCTTCCATGACTGCTATGCTATTATAGGTGATGAAATCATTCTCAGTTATCTGTTTGTCCTATCATCTTTTGAGTATTTTTCTTAAAAAAACAAGTTCTCATTTATTTCCTATAAGACAACTCCCACAAATCTCATTCTAGTAGAATATTTACAAAGTGGTCTCATTTATCAACTTAGAAGAGTCTCATATTCTTACTTGCCAAAATATGAAAAAAACACTATTATATATATATATATATATATATACATATATAAATATATAAATATGTAAATATATATAAAACGTTGTTTTACAAAAGTTTTTTACAAAAATCTTTTGAGTGAGTTAGGGTAGACATTATTTCCCTCACTTTATAAATTCAGAAACTGAAATTTCCCAGAGGCTTAAGTGAATGACCAAAAGTCATTGCTCAGATCTTCTAATATAAGGAACTCCTTCCATAATATTTTAAAATTGCCTTTCAAAATAGCCCTAGTCCTTATCCCAGAAATATATATTTTATGTTAAATTTTAAGAACATATTGTTTTCCTTTAATAGCATGTAAGCTCTCTGAGGACAGGGACTATTGTGTTTTGTGTCCTTTTTTCTCTCTAGTATCTAGACCACTGACTGGCATGTAACAGGCAGTTAATAAATTCTTTTTGAAAGTTGCAGAAACCATTAGTGTGCCAAAGAAGTGTAACATTTATGAGGTTGAAAGTTAGTTGGAGAAATGAAGTGACTATTAAGTTTAAGAATAAGAGCAGTTTTTACACTAAGGTGATTTTAAGGGGGGGGGTGTCAGTTTACTTGTGTTTCTTAAAGCCAAGAACTTTTTTTCTGGGCAATTCAGACCTACTGACTGGTGGAACTGTCTTGGGATTTCTTGGTCCTGGGGAAAATCTCTCTCACATCTCCTGAAAAAATCATAATCCCCTTCCTTATCATTTTTGTTTGCCTTTTTATATGAGTGGATTTGTATCACAGTGAAATTCCCCAAGCAAGACAGGCATATTTGACTTGAGCTAAAATATCTAAAGGTGATAAATATGCCTTTCAGTTAGATGTGTTTAGTCTCATGAAAACATACATTCATATTTTCAAATGAAATTATTTGTATGTGTGTGTGTGTGTGTGTGTGTGTGTGTGTGTACATGTAAAAGAGAAACAAAAAAAAAAAAGAAAGGTAAAGACGGAAACAGAGAGATACATTGTGGGTAGGAGGGGGAGGATGAAAGGAGAGCGAGTAATCGGGTGCAATCTTCCGAGACTTAACCATAGCTAATATTGCGATATTTTCACAGGGTTTACAAGACTTCTTCTGGCGGAGCCTATAGGAAGTTACTCTTATTAACCATCCTAATATTCCTACCTTACAAAAAATTGTGGAAATAATAATAATAATCACATTTTAGATAGAAAAATGTTTTCTTCTCAACAATCCCTTTAGTTAGGTGTTATAGATATATTTTCCCCACTTTAAACATTCAGAAATTGAATCTCCATGAGATCAACAGAATAATCAAAAGTCAGATAGTTAATAATGTCATAGTCAGAACAAGAGCTCAGGTCTTCTAATCTCAAGATGTATGTTTTGTTTACTATATCATATAAACCTTTCCATGTGTTCATGAGAGTGCATTTTGCATTTATGCAAAAATAGCAATCCTGAAAATCACTATTTAAAAATCCAAAGGCAACATACATATGTATATAAATATGTATATATAGGCATATAAATGCATATAGACATAAACCTGAAGGTGCATATAAACAAATATATTTTTGAGTATATATGAAAATAAATATGTGGAATATTGGTCACATTTTGCTTTGTTTCACAGTGATTTGTATATTTTTTAAAGCTTACCTTACTCCAATTAGGTGATAAATTCCTTGAGGACCAGGTTAAAGTTCCTAAGCAATAGTTTGCATAGAGTATGCAGATGATATATGTAAGTGTATATATAATTAACAAAATATTTATTATATATAATGAAGTATAAAATATATATTATCTTAACTTTTTGCCATTTCTCATAAGAAGTAATGCTATAAATGTGCTGGACCCAAAGTGAAGTTGTTCTTCAGTCATTTCAGACATTTCCTACTCTTAGTCACAGGTTTTTTGGCAAAAATATTGAAGTGATTTGTTTTTTTCTTCTCTAGTTCATTTACAAATAAGGAAAATGAGGAAAATAGGGATAAGTGACTTGCCCAGGGCCATACAGCTAGTAAGTGTCTGAAGTCAGAATTTTCCTGATTCCAGACCTGGCACTCTATTCACTTTGCCATCTAACTACCCCTAAAATGACGAAGACCTCATTTCATAACAAGCTTTAAAACCTTACTATTTAGAAGAATATGAGAAAGTCAAATTGTCAGACTCAGTTTTTTCTTCTGTAAAATAAGGATCATAACAACATCTACCTTGCAGGGCTGTTATGAGAATCAAATAAGATAATATCTGTAAAAACTTCAACGTAACACCTGATGTGATATAAATGCTTCCCCCCCCCATCTCTTTTAAAATTTTCTTTAACCACGAGCTTTGCCAATGGACTAGCAAGTATAAGTGGGACTATTCATTCAATCTAATAAACATCTACCAATTAAATCCAGAATAGAACTGTGTTGTCAGTGTGCTCTGTCTGAATGCATCAAATCAATCGATACCTACTATGTGTCAAATTTTCTGATAGGAGCTAGGAATACATAGTCAAAATTGAAATATCCTATACCTCAAGAGTTTACATTCTAAATTCTATTTGGGGTAACAACACACACATAGACATATAAGACTATGCAAATTAATAAAAAGTCATTAAATACAAAGAAAGTAGGGTAAGGGGTTGGGAATAACAGTTGGAAACATTCAGAAAGGGATCTCGTAAGTAAAGTTTGAGTCATGTACTGAAGGAAATGAGAGATTCTTTCTCAAGCAGGAAATGCTAAACCAGCAAATGAACCCAGGGACAACTTCAAATTCACCAAAATGAAGGGGAGAAAACCCAGGCTCCTCAACCAATGAATGACATTGCCCACTATATCTTTCCTTTCTGCCTCCACCTGCCCTCTCCATCTATACACTACGACATTCTCTGCTCCATACCAGAGCAGAGGTAGTATGGAGCAAAGGTTTGTGTTTGAAGTAACTTTGAGTATTCAGTTTCTGGTTCTATTCTTTTTCCTAACTACCTGGTATCCTGCTATTACCTAGTTAACCTGTTTTCCTAGCTACCTGTTAGTCATGGCAAAAGTGCTAAATACCTTGGGTTATACTTCTTCCCAGCTTATTACCTTACCTCAGGCATACAGGGACCTTATTAAAGGTCCCTCTTCTCCCATTTGTTTCTAATCCAAGTGCAACTCATTTATCATTTTCTACTGATATGTCTCCAAATAAAAAAATCATCTTCCAACAAAAATTCGAAAGATGGTAATAATTTTTCCATTAGATTGTCAGTTCCTGGAGCAAGACCATGTTTTTACACATTTTTGAATACCTGTTACACCTGGAATATTGTAAGAACTTAATAGATGCTTGTTGATTTATATTGATTAATCTAGGAACTTCCAATGTGGCATAAGCCCTAACAATACAAATATAACATTTAATGTGCTAGATTAAGTGAAGGAAAACTCATTGACTTCTAGGTCTAAAGGAAGAGAATTCCTTATGAGGAGGGAATATTTTTAATTTGGACTTAGTATATTCAGTGCCTAACATTGAAGAGGTATGCCAGAAACATCTGTTAAACTGGTTTGAATTGAATGATGTTAGCCTTTAAAAATTATAGCAAAAGGAAATATATTAACATCTTATAATATATGTTTTTGAAGAACACTAAAAAAATTAAATTATTGAGTCAGTAAAACTTGAAGATTGTATATAGTTGTCTGTGTATCTGTCTAATCATATATATATATATATCTGTGTTTATCTGTAGATATAACATTTTAAACATTTATATGATATTTTCTAATTCAAATATTTGTTTGTAATATACATAAATATATGCTTATATAATTGCATTGCAAAGATTCACTAATTTGTAAATTGATATAGAAAGATATGCACAGACAGAGCAACATCCTGTATAGAGAAACATAATGAAATTTATCATACTTGAAATTGCTAACATGAGGGAGGCAATCACTAGAGGTGTTATTAATTCCTCAGCACATTTTTCCACTAGTACTTTTTTCTGTGAATGTTCCTATTTTATGTTTTGTTAAATAGCTCCATATAACTCCAAATGAGTTATAAATGCTAGCAATAGAGCTTTTTCTGAAAAGTAGAAATTTATAAAATTTTGCTTTTCTTGAACAAAGTAAAATTGAGTGAATGATCTGAGCCATTATATTTTGTTTTTTAGAGCATCCTAAAAATATTATTCCAATTTTACATATGATTACATAGAAGCAAAACACATCATGATGATTACAAGGATAAGAATAAATTCTGAATTAATTCTCTTAGTTTGCTTCCCTGTTATTAAATTATTACTATAGTTACAACTTAACTTTTTTTTTTTTTTAGTTTTTGAAAGGCAATGGGGTTAAGTGGCTTGCCCAAGGCCGCATAGCTAGGTAATTATTAAGTGTCGGAGGCTGGATTTGAACTCAGGTACTCCTGACTCCAGGGCCAGTGCTCTATCCACTGCGCCACTTAGCTGCCCCACAGCTTAACTTTTTAAAAGACTCAAAAGTTTTTATTAAAACATTTGTTTTTACTGATGAATGTTTTGAAGCCCTTAGAATATATTAAATGCCAAGTGAAAACTGAATATGTGATTCTTCTGACCAAAAATACTTTTGACCTTTTTTAATCATTCAAATTTAAATTGTGACCAGAACCTATCAAGATATGGCTTCAAGAAGAGAGGAAGGTGTTCAGAGCACTTAAAACTTAGTAATACACTCCTAAGACTCATCAGACAGTTTCAGGGTCTTGGATAGCTGGTAAAAAAAAATGTAACCCTGCCAACTCAAAGAAAACAGTATACCTTCCCAAGAACTTAAGCACAGGGATGCACAAAGTTTAACATCTGTAATGGAAATGAAAAAGACCATTACTAGAGGAGGCATAAAATGATACTTTAGTAAATGAATAATAACAATGCAGCATGATATGGTATAAAGAACTACTGTAATAGAAATCAGAGACTAGGCTTCTTATCCTGACCCTGCTAGTGATATACTTAAGAAATCTGGAACAAGTAGCATGTTTTCTCTGGGTTGCTGTTTCTTCATTTATGAAGTAAAAATGTTTGGATCTGTTAAATTTATATTCTTTTCAATTCAACTATGACACTAGACACTAGGTACACAATGATAAAAACAGAAATCTCTGCATCTAGAGGGATTCAACATATATTCAATAAACAGACATTTACAAAAATTGAGAGATAAAAAAACAATCCACAGGCATTCAGTAGGTGCCTACTATCTATTGATATTGCCTTAAAGACATTGAATTTGAGGATAAAAATACTCTTAAAAGTAATAACTACATTCTATCATAGGAGAACCATGTAGAGATATAAATACATATAAAATAAATCTCAAATATATATATATATATATATACATACATACATAAATAAGATAGTTTAGGGAGTTATGGAAATCAACAAAGGCTTCAAGTTAAAGGATATGATTGAAATACCATAAGGGGTGGTAGAGAAAGGAGTAAATTTTAGTGATTGCCTCCACTTTATCATGCTGCATTATTCATACATTTAAGTAAAATATATGCAGCCAATCACCAAAGTAACATCAGTTAGGCAATACCAGAGGTGAAGTTAGACAGTGAGAAACATATTGGTTTCGTTTCATATGGGCTTTGTAACCTTTCTGAAGGTGACATTTTCTACTATACCAGCCCATTTCTCATGGTTTTAAAGGTTTTAAAAGTTCTCACCAGCCTCTGCAATCTACTTGTTTATCGTGCAGAATTGGCACTGAAGAAAACCTTAGCACTCAGGAGAGAAAATTTCCCTGAAAGATGATAACTCCATCCTTGACTTTGGGTTTCTTCCCAATCCATTTGAGAAATGTAGAGGAGAAATAACTAAGCCACCTGAATCTGGTTCAATGATTGCTTCAAGTAAGATCAAATTTAGCAAAGTGGTTAGAGTATTAAACTTGTCATCAGAAAAAAAAAAAACCATGTATTTGAATCCAGCTTCAGACAATTATCATAGGTATTACAGATCTGAAATCATAGAGAAATAGAACATGAGAAGCTAGGTAGTCCAAATTTCTCAGTCCCATAGTTGAGGAAATAAAGGTCACAGAGGTGACCTTATTTAGTAAGGTGTCCTATTTAGTAAATGTAAGAGTCAGCATTTATAAACTGTGTGACTTCTGGGTTACTTCTTTTAACCTTTCTCAGTCTCAGTTTCCTTTACTGAAAAATGGGTTTTTTAAATACATAAAATGAAGGTATTGTAAAGCTTACTATAAAGTGTTTTGCAAACTGTAAATAATTCTATAAATGTCAGCTTCAAAAAGAATGTAGCTTAAGATTCCCCCAAATACCTAAGTCTTATTCAAAGCTGGGTAAAAGCACCGACATTTTGGCAGGGAGGGGGAAAAATCACTCCTCCGTTTATGTATGCCTTAGCCCCAGCTAGAAGTCTGTCTACATTATCTCCCAGTTTTCTTCGTCTTTATATTCCCTATAACTATAAATAATTATCATAGACCTGATATTACCGTGTACTGCAAAAGAAACATCTAATAGAAATGATGTTTGAAAAATCCAGTACTGCAGTGGAGATTTTTTTTTAATATTTGTAAAAGTAAGCTCAACTCTCCAGCCAAGAACACAGTCATAAAAGAAAAAAAAAACACTCCAGGGAAAGCCTTTGCTACATATTCTTCGGTTAACTGCTCAATTCAATGCTATTTGGATCTTGGTTACTTTCCAGATCACTTCATTCCCTATATACTCTTTATAGAAACCAAGGGCAGTCTTTGAATACCCACTGAGAGCTGCCAAGTGTGAAATCCATAGAAGCTAAAGGTAGGGTGTCTTCAGTCCAGGTATTCTACTCTAACATAAACTTGTTCATTTTTTAAAATAATGAAACTGGGGCAGCTAGGTGGCACAGTGGATAGAGCACTGGCCCTGGAGCCAGGAGTACCTGAGTTCAAATCTGATCTCAGACAATAATTACCTAGTTGTGTGGCCTTGGGCAAGCCACTTAACCCCAATTGCCTTTCAAAAGCCTAAATAATAATAATAATAATAATAATAATAATAATAATAGTAGTAATAATAGTAATAATAATAATAATAATAATGAAACCTATGGCAAATACTAGGAATGAGTGAAGTGGAAGAAGACAGCGATACTTTCCTTTAAAGAAAAACTTTAAAAATCTTGCCTAACCCAAAATATATTCCCTACTAGTTTGTCATAATGCCTTTTGATCTTATCTGTAAAATAGTCTTTGAAAATATATTTAATTATCTGGGAGATTTGATACACTATGCTATTGGTATGGATTAGCTTATCCAATTAGTACAGAACAGAATGAGAATTCTTCATGCATGGTAGAGATATATTTTAAACATGAATAAGAGGATATAGTCAGGAGAGAGAGAGAGAGAGAGAGAGAGAGAGAGAGTCATAGATGGTCTGAAACATATATTAATCAAAATCTTTATATATATATATATATATATATATATATTTAATTAATTGATAAGCATGGATTGTGTCTCTTATCCAATGGGATCTGTTATGCAAAAAGAACACTACATCTCGAGTATATAGAGGTTAACTTTCTCCTGCCTTGATCATGTATGAATATATTTCATTAATTCTAAATTTTCATTATTGATAAAGATATATTGATTATATCATATTTAATGAAAAGGGGAGAAGAAGGATATTTTGGGTGAAAAACAGGTGAAAGAGACTACAAAAAAATTCTCATACACCCTGAAAAAAAACCTATTATTTAAAAGGAAGACACAAAGTTCTGTTAGTATTAGAGTGAAAATATGGCCCTCAGAGTCAAAAGTACTGACTAATTTTAAAAATAGCTTAAGTTGGGAGTGGCTAGGTGGTGCAGTGGATACAGCCCCAGCCCTGAAGTCAGGAGTACCTGAGTTCAAATGCGGCCTCAGACACTTAATAATTACTTAGCTGTGTGGCTTTGGGCAAGTCACTTAATCCCACTGCCTTGCAAAAACCTAAAAAAAAAAAAATAGCTGAAGTAAGTTTACCCTAAAAGTTAATTTGCCTATGATTTCTCTTAAAATTTGGGAATTTATTGGTGGAAAATGGATTCAAGGAAATATTTTGGCACTGAGAGTATTACATCATAGCTATTTGTTTCACAATTAACAGAAATGTGGATTTTGGATTTCTCAACCTAAGTTAGACATAGTACACTATATACAAGTAACCCTTCATTTGAAGTATTAAAAACCAATTGATAAGTCAACTGAGAATAGACAGATAAAAGAGTAGCTGCTTACAGAAGACAATATGCGGAAATTATAACAGAGTTTTGTTGTTAGAAACTGAGACTAATTGACTAGAGGAAGACTGACTCTACAATTGATGTAGAGAGTTAATCTGATTGGACAAACACTTTGATGCTGGGAGCTAATTGGAGAAAGCATCTTGTCTTGCTTTCTAGTGCCATCTATAGTTTGAGAGTGAGGAAAATCTCTCAGAAGCTTGTCTTCACTTTTTTTTTTGAACCTATATTATTTCAAAAGAGTAAAATATCCCAAAGACTAGAGAAGGTAGAACTAACTTTTCAGGTTCTACATTTAAGGAGTTCTGTTCAGTGTTTTTGATTATCAAAAGCAAAACATCTTCTATTGCATGAAAACGCATAAAAAGTCAAACATAATGTATCCTAACAATATCTTTAAGGATCAATGTCTATTTAAAGTAAATACCTTTTGTAGCTCCACTTATATGTAGCACTATAACTTAGAAGCAATTTAGATAATAAAAGAAATAATCTAATTTATAAAAATTGTATCATTTTTACCTCCTTGATGCAACTTAAAATCAAAAAGTCATTGCACTGGATTATAACAAAAAAATCTGGAAAATGTAGACACATTCATACAACCAAACACACACACACACACACACACACACACACACACACACACACACACGTACCTCCATCATAGTTAAAGGGTGGGGGAAATTACATTTCGGATCCAGTCTTCAGAAAGTTTCACTTCAGGTAGTGGTAGAAACTAATTTAAAAAGAAATATTCCTTCAAGACCTGAGCAGTCATCAGGATTGTGGGGGATTCTGAGTTCCAATACTATCCCTTAATGCTTAGGACACTGTGGTATGGCAGAAAGAGAATAACATTTATTGTCTCACAGGGAAATCTTTGTAACTGTTTTGTTAATAAAATATTATGCAACCCCTGAATGAATAACACTTGAGTTGTAAAGTACTGAAGCTGTTGTAATGCCAGGGGCAAAGAGGGCCATATTTCTAATAAATCTTGGAAAAGAAGCAGGCTGCTGCTAGAGGGGGCAAGAGTGGTGCTGAGCCAAAAGGCCTTTTGAAAGGATAATTAACTTCACAAATTGAGATGGTAGAGAGATTGGGGGGGGGCGGGGAGAAAGGACTGTAAAAGGAAGAAAAGGAAAGCAGGAGGGAATAAGTAATGATACTTCTCTAAACACTTGTAAAAATCAAAGTGGAGAGTTCTCTTTATACAGCATGCCTCCTGGGAATTCACAAGAAGACTAAGAGGCAGCTGGTACCCTGGAAAGAGCTTTGCTCTAGGAGTCAGGATATTTCATTTCTAGATCTGGTATTGTATAAGTTATTATTCTTTTAATTTTAATTTCCTTACCTGAAAGCTGAAGGATTTAAGCTAAAATGATCTCCAAATTTCCTTCTAGTTCTACATTTGTATTGACTCTAATTTCATATTGCCCATAGGTGGTAAAAACTGTATATTTGTGGAAAAAATTAAATGCTAAAAAAAGTTTAGAATACATGGGTTCTATTCAAGAAGAAGCATAGGATGAGAATTAGAAGGCACCTTAAAAATCACCTAACCCAACACTCATTTTTATGAATAAAGAAACTGAGGTAGACAGAGGAGCTTTTACAAGACCATATAGGTAGGACTTTGTAGAGGAAAGATTAAATTCAGGTCCTTTGATTCTAAAACAGGAAGAAGATGAGTAATTTAAAAAAACAGAGGAGAAAGAAGAACATGATCACAGCAGTTCTGCTTCTGTAGATTTTAATATTCCATTTGAAACATGAAGAGAGAGGCTTTAATAGTTGTCAATTACCTGCATATACTCAGGAGTCAAGAATCTCTATTATTTTAGATGGAAAGGACTCAGGATATATTTACTGTAAATTGTTATTTGACTAAAACACAATTCAATTTTCAGGCCTCCATAGTGGGAATGTAGGTAATTTATAGAAGAAATATCATGATCAAACATTAACCACCTTTACAATTGAATTCATATTTTTAATCTGTATATTCAGGGTTAATTACTTGGGAGGAAATAAATTCTAGGAATACCCCCCCCCTTCCATTTAGATTTCTTTTTAAAGAGAAGGAATATTTTTAAGAGAAGGGAGACCTAGAGGCAGAAAAAGCTTGGAGAATGAACAATTCCCAGGGGTAGAGGGAAACATATCCCTGAGGTGAATAAGGCAACCTAGACAATCAGGGAAAAGAAAAAAAGGGAAAAATTACTGGAATATTCTTATATCTTCACTTTTAATGGTTTTCAACCTAAATGTATAAACCTTTTCATCTTAAAAAATAAACTCCAAAATAAGAATGGCTAATATCATGTAATATGAAAACATACAAAACACAAAAAAGAATGTCCCAGGAGAAAAAGTATAATTAAATAGATGAAGTTGTGACCAAAAGACTCCCAGGTATATTAATGTTTTTCTACTCCTGTGTCATAGTTTTCTTCTTAGTAAATTGGGTATATTACCTCTACCACAACAATGTACAAACAAGTGGGTTTTAAAAGAAGTATAAATATTAATGAACAGATTTCATATTGATAGACATCACTATCTACAATTTGCATTTTGGCTGTTTACCCTTTATCTTTTGTACATGAAAGCCATCTGTCTTAACTGATATTAAGATAGTTACCAAAAATGAAACATTTCATTCTTAGTTCCCCAAAAACATCAATAGAGAAGAATATATTGCCCAGCATCAAAATATCTTTGTTTTTAAAGTGCTGATTTTAGCAGGCTAAATAAAATGGACCAGAAATTTAATAACACCCTAATTCAGTCTGTGAAATTACATCAATTAAAAAAACTATATTATTACCTCATATTCAACTCTTTGTCATGGCCAGAGTCTGTCTTGCTGACCTAAACAACTCTCCCTAGTATGATGCTTTCAATGGTCATCATTAAAGTAATCTGTGAGGTTGTTCAACTCAATTTATAGCTGGACAAGTCTTTACAAATATATCTGAAGAAAACTACTGGTCAGTGGAAATAGGAGAAATGTAGCTACTTTCAAGATTTGATTAAGCCTTCCTCTCCCCACACCCCCACCTATCATCTCTTTATGAAAGAAATAGGCTTTGAAAAGTAAAAGCTACCACTGCATTTTTTTCCTAGTAAAAAACTTCCTGTAGGAGGAAATAAAAAAGTCAAGTTTGAGGTGATGATGAAAATTAACCATATGGATTTTTGAGATCTGAAGAATTATTTCAAGCATCAGAAAAGCAAATGAAACATTCACCAGTGGCTAATGTGCTTATTATGATAAAGCTAATTAGGAGTGAGAGTCAAAGTCTATTCTTCTGCACAGTGTAAATTAACTATTAGTTTGGGGATTAGGAATGGCAATACTATTGCTGCCATAGTGTTGAAGGTGTTCAATAATGCTTTGTATTAGTTTTGGGTTAAAGTCACAAAGTTCCTGAAGATCAGCCTGATGGCATTCCCTTAAAGATTCCATCACTAAAGAATGTATTTAGAGAGGCTGATTCTAGGTTGCAGGAGGCCAATTAAGAATTGACCATGCCATTGGAAATGACCATAACCATGGTCTTTTGCTTGGATTTATAGGAAGGGAGTAGGAAAGTGGGACAACACATAACCAAATTCACATTCACATGTTTTTCATCCCAGAAAAAAATTAATGTGATGGTGTGTGTGTATGAAGAAGAAAGTGATGGAATAGGGCACCAGTCTTATTCACTGAGGTTTCTAATTCATATTATTACCCTCAACCTAAAGCAGTGCAGAAGTCAGACTGACATGGTTGATATGATTAGAATTATCATGCGTGCCACTAAAATTCAATGGTCATATCAGATGGGGTGGAAAGATGGGTTTGTCCAATGGAGGTTCCATTTAATTTTTGTCTTATGAGTTTCCCAATCCACTCCAGAGGCTAGTGACACCTGAAAGTGGATATGCAGAACTGACACATGATGAGTATGGTGGGAGCCGATTTACGGCAGTGGGTACACTGTGTCTGACACAAAGCTTACCCGGAGGAGCCCAGTCTCTCGTTCTATGGGTTGGCAACACCATGTGAAAGCAGCACTCTGCTCCTAGGAGGGCGTTTCTTGTGTTAAACATCAATTCTGCACCACTCTGCCAACTAAGGATTGATGTTAATGGGCTCTGAAGGGATGCCCCAGCCCGTCCTCCTCAGCCAGAAGCATGATGGCTGTAATGAGGGGAAAAATGGCTGATGAGACTTGGTCATAGTTGTTAACTTTCTCCTGGACAGTCACAGATTGGACAAAAGCAAGGTACAAGAGAATGAAGAGGTGGATATTTTTCCAACATCCCTTCAAGGAGTTATTTGAGCATAACAATAAAAAAGTCATTTTAATACATAGCTTGACAATTTATATTAGTTCCTAGAGTAGAAACAAAAGACATGTACTGTGAACATAGAAACCATAGACAATGGGAGTTGTTATGCATGATATCTGTTCACATTAAGGAATCATGCAAATGTTTGGAAGCTAACCCAGCTGAAGTTTTGAAATGAGAATTTCATAGTGGCTAAGAACAAAACAATGAGGGATTTCTTTGGCATGTTAGATCACTATGGTGAGGCATCAAGGTCCTCATGTCATTCTGCCTCCAGAGATAGACATTCATTCTTGGATTCTAGTCTCTACATCAAAAAGGATCTCTCTCTCTCTCTCTCTGTTGCTCTCTGTCTCTGTCTCTGTTTCTGTCTGTTTTCCTGTCTCTGTCTCTCTCTCTGTTTCTTTCTGTCTCTCTGTCTGTCTCTCTCTGTCTCTGTCTCTGTTTCTGTATGTCCCTCTGTCTCTCTGTCTCTGTCTTTGTCTGTCTGTCTGTCTGTCTCTCTCTCTCTGTTTCTTTGTCTGTCTCTCTATCTCTATCTCTCTGTTTCTCTCTCCCTATCTCTATTTCTTTCAGTCTATCTCTGTCTCTGTCTCTCTGTCTCTCTGTATGTCTCTGTCTCTATCACTCTCTGCTCAGCTCTGTCTCTCTCTCTCTGTTTCTCTGTCGCTCTCTGTCTAATCTCACTCTCTGTCTCTCGCTTTATGTCTCTCTGTCTCTGTCTCTGTCTCTATCACTCTCTGTCTCTGTCTCTGTGTGTCTGTCTGTCTGTCTCTCTGTTCCTCTGTCTGTCTCTCTGTCTGTCTCTCTGTCTCTCTGTCTCTCTGTATGTCTCTGATACTATCACTCCTCTCTGGTTAGCTCTGTCTGTCTCTCTGTCTGTCTCTTTGTCTGTCGTCTCTCTCTCTCTCTCTCTCTCTCTCTCTGTGTCTCTCTGTTGCTCTCTGTCCGATCTCACTTTCTGTCTCTCGCTTTATGCCTCTCTGTCTCTGTCTCTGTCTCTCTCTCTCTAACACTCTCTGTCTCTGTCTCTCTCTCTCTAACACTCTCTGTCTCTGTCTCTGTGTGTCTGCCTGTCTGTCTTTCTCTCTCTCCCCTGCCCCCCTACACCCCCCCCCCACATGAGAAAAGCGACAGAGCAGTGAAGGCAATATTTTCATGTAAGAAAACTGGTTTACTAGATTGGGAACAATAGTGATTTTTCCTCTCCACCATCACTAGTCTACACCTCTACAATTACTTTTGTCCTTGGATTCAGGTAGGAAACACAAGGATAGCTGTCATACTAGTGGATGGTAAAATCAATAGTAACCAACAAAGAAACAAACACACAACTTAAGGCAACTTTTTGCTTGAAATGTGGAAAGTTCTACAGTTTCTGAAGCACCTGGAAATCATTCTTGAGTTAATAAAGCATTTCACAAATATCTGTTCCTTTTAAAATTGAAATATTCACACATCACAGAAAACATTAACATTCATCTCTTTGAAATAATACTTATGACATGTGCTGACAAATCCCCATCATTTTGTCTTAAGACCAATGCACCATATTTAACTCTGAGAATTTAATTCTTCTCTTTCTCCTGCTACCTTCCCAGTTATGCTACTCTTGGTTACAGATAGCATGTCAAGCCCATTTTATACTGATCAACATTTTCTATTATGTGAGAAGATAGAGCATTGAATATATTCTTTTTCTTTTTTAAGCTCATACTTTTATATAAGTGCTGTCATTCTGCACCTGAATACTTGGAGCAATGTTTGCAGAAGATGAAAAGGGGGAAGAGGAAATCTGGATTACTAAATGGCACAAATATGTATGTCTGAACTCTGCCACTTTATGGGTCATTTATTCCTGATTCAATTCCCTGAAAGAGATGTCCAATAATCTCTTTTTCTTAAATTTCTATGTTCTTTGTTTCTCCAGCTAGATTAGAATCTCCTTGAGAAGAGAACCTCTGCCTAGCATTTCTTTGTGTCTTGTAGAGCTAAAATGATCTCTTAATGTGTTCACATTTCAATGTATTCACAAGATCACAATGTTTTGATTCAATTGTTAAGCCCTAGGTATTATTTAAGTGAAAGAATGAAATGAGAATTTACATCACTTGGAAAACAATCATAGGATGCATTTTTACTATATGAGACTTTCCTCTTAAACATAGTCAGAATAACTAGAAGACAATTCTTTCTTATGAAACTTTGTTTCACTTATAGAAGTTTAAGCATTGGGATAATGAATATTTTTTCAAAAGCTTTGGTTTGAAAGAAAATTCTCTAAAATTAGATTTAAACTGTTCAAGAAATATATATCAAAATCTTTGAATTAAATATGACTAGTACAGTTAGACATGACATTTATGGCATTTTAGGACATAATGATGGGACCAAGAGGAGGTTTACTGTGAAAATGGGTACTTAAATGAACAGTTCCTGGCAGATTTAAACAGGATTGCAGTTAAGAGAGATCAAAAAAAGTCAATGTTTTGGCATAGCTGTATATATATATATATATATATATATGTATATGTATATATATATATATATATATGTATATATATATATACATATATATATATATATATATATATATATATATATATATATTCTCCTTAGGTCATTTGCATAGCTCCTTGGGTTTTTTAATTAAACAGAAATGTTTATTAATTATTACTTAATGAATCACTTCAGTGTCAAAGGAACTCTAAATCCACTTATTTTTCTTCAGGCAATATGATTGTGCAATCTAGAATTTACGTATGTCGCAGATATGTGTGTGTATGTACTATACATATGAATGTATGTCATGGATAAGGGAGAGTAAATACATTTATACACACAGACACACACACACACACAGAGGTACAGGGGATAGATGGACGGACAGTCATAGGGTCCAGAAGATTTTTGTTTAGTTCTGTTTCTGATATCTACCCTCTATTCTATCTTGGACAAGTCACTTAACTCCTCTCAGTGCCCAAGGTGCCTTTCTAATCTATGTGATACTCCAATCTCTGACATCTAATGGTAAAAGGAGGTCAAAGCATGAGTTCCCTATGCTGATCAATCACAACTCCATACCAAAAGCAAAAAAAAAACAAAAAACCTCACAACATCCTCATACACACATACATAGACATATATTTATGTCCATGTATACTTTGTATTAAAATATGGCATATATGTATATATTTTATATTGTATATAAAATATACTACTTCTATATGGTATTTATATAGTACTTTGCAATTTATAATTTGCATTTTATAACATTCCTCAGTTTAGACCTAGAAGAACAAAGCTCCTTTCCATGTCAAACTTTATCAGAATTCTGCTATTTAATTATTAATGAACTTATGAATTTGTAAAAATTCTATTATTTATTTTAAACTACATTCTGAACAAACCTAACTTCACTATGCTTCAGTGAAAGCTCAGAATGCTTACAAGGAATAGTCCCTAGCTTGCAGTCCTGGAAATGGGCTACCCCATGACTTAACGATTTATCTGTTTCATCTGTTTTTTCTTTCAAAAATTGTGTTGAGTGTTATTATGTCATTCTTCATTATTTCCCAGTTATTTTGCATTCTATTGTCTGTTATGCCCCTCTCTCATCACTTACTCCTTTTTCCCCCTCTCCTCCCCATTCCTTCAGTCATTTTTGTTATTTTTCTTTGAGTGGACCTATGAGTTTGTTGATATAGAAAATTTCCAGGGAAGAAAATTCATTTTTAATATAGGCTCAATATATCTTGAAATAGTAGAGGTTTACCTTAGAGGAACTGAAAGATTAAGTGATTTGCCTAAAATCACATAACTACCATGTATAAAAGGCAGGACTTGAATCCAGGTTTTCCTGATTACAATGGTAGTTTTCTTTCCACCATTCCAAGCTCCTTGTGGAAGGTTCTTTTATGCAAATACAATAAAAAAATCAAAGATTTCCACTCATTAAAAATAGAATTTTTGGAATTTGAGATTGGTAATTTGACTTAGAGACAGAAGGATCTAGATTTGAATTTAATCACAAAATATTAAAATCTTTGTGACCCTAGGCAAGGTCAACCTTTTTGAGTTTCACTTATTGCATCTGTAAATTGGGATAGGAACAGTTAGGTGGCACAGTGGATAGAGCAATGACCTTGGAGTCAGGAGATTGGGAGCTTGAATCCAGCCTCAGACACTTACCATTAACTAGCTGTGTGACCTTGGGCAAGTCACTTAACCCTTATTGTCTCACATCCAAGACCATCTCCAGTTGTCCTGATTTATATCTGTCCATTGAACCCAGATGGCACTGGATGAGAAAATGAGGCTGGTGACTTAGCACAGCACTCCTCCACTCAAATTCAATTCATATGCTTATCATGGCATCACCTCCCTGATGTCATGGTCTTCTTCAAGAATAAAGAACAAACAACAACAGAAGCAATTGGGATAATAATTGACATTATTTCATATTGCTGTGAAGATGATCGAGTGAATTAATATTTGGAGTACTTTGCATATTTTCCAAATACGTAAAATAACACATGTTACATACATATATAAAGCATACATAACAGACACATCTAGACATACATGTACATATATATATATACATATATATATATATAATATATAAATTTTCATAGTACATTTCATTATTCTTTAGTTCCTCCAAGGGAAGGAGGTCAGAATCATGTTCCACATAAGGTTCTACTTTGGCACTATGTTGGGTATTTCTTCAAATTGAATTAATACTTTCAGCTAGTAGGTTGACTCTCAGTACAAACCCCTCCCTGATAATTTAAGGTACCCTGGTGGCAGAATACATTAATGCAGCTTCCAAAATTAGCTAATTCAGTGAAGTTACATTACTTACATACAAAGGAAACTAGATTTATATGTCCCAGATTTTGCATTGGGCTAAAACTCTTACAAAGCAAACCCAAACACTTATATAAGTATGATTTACAAGCTATTTCTTCTGGTAAAGAGGTGGTTATTTTTATTTGTATTGTTATATAGTCATGATTTTTTGAAATAGACATATATGTATAATGTTAGATATACATTGATTTTCCCTTTACATATTTAAAGTACAATGTAATACAATGAACAATTTGTTACTGTTTTGGAAAAACCTGTTTTAATCTTTATTTGCATTTCTTCTAAAGAATGGAAATTTGTGCTTTGGGAATGGAGGTACAGTATACAACTCATCAATTACTATGTCAAAACTCACAGATTTATCCAGAAAACTTTTCAAATGATATACATAGAAAGAGTTACATTTCTTTGTCTCAATGGATACATTCCATTTGAAAAGAATGGCCTTTTTTTCAAATCCTTTCAAGTCTTCACAAATTCCACTCAAAAGACAATAGATCTCAGGATTTTGGTTTACTTTTTTTTTAATGTATCAAAAAATTTCTCTGGGAACAAATGGATTCTACCCACAGAACATACTAGACTTCAACTTATCCTCAGAGTCATCAGGCAATCAGGAACTAGGGACGTGGGGAACAATTACATCCATATCCATAATTGCGGTAGGCAGCATGACACATCCAGTCTTCAAAGCACCAAGGATTATCAGCAAATGAGATTATTCAACATGTCTAATGTGTACAAAAAGCATTACCCTAGATACTCATTTAAAAAGTAGTCTCTGCCACAAGGACCTTACAACAGAAGGGAAGGGATAAGAACTTCTATACCTATAAATATCAAACAAATTGGTATGTATTATTGTCTGAGAGGTCAGTAAAATGTGATGAGATCCCCATGAGGAAGAGAGCACATTTCATGAAAAAAAATTCAGGCAGAAGCTTTCATTGTAACTCTTCTTGCCATTTCCTGAATCTCTGAATTTTGGAGAACTTTCTTATTTAAAACATAACAAACATCTCAACATTGGATGATTCATTAGAAGTTACTTTGTCCAAGTCATTTCTGAATAGGAATAAATTCTACAAAATACCTAACAAGTGATCATCCAGCTTCATTTGATAATCTTCATTTTCTCAGAGAATTTCCCTATGACACATTCCAAATTGAGGTGGCTCTAGTTTAAAACTTTTTCTTTAATATAGTGACCTGAAATCTGTCTCTATGAAACTTTCACTTTTGTTCCAAGTTGTTCCTTGATAATTGTTGTTCCAAGATAATTGATTCTTCTTTCATGTGACAAGCCTTCTAATACTAGAAAGTAGTTATTTGATCTCCTCTAAATATTATCTTTTCAAGGCTAGATATTCTTTGTTCCTTCAAATCGATGATCCATGCTGTAAATTGGAGTGTTTAACTTCATTGAAGAATGAGTATCTTTACTGACACATCTTGAGAAAGTTTCCTTATTGCCCATGATGTTTTGAGTCATACAAGAAGATGGATTAAGATGAATATTGGTCTTTGCAGAATTTCCTTGCAGAGGCAGTTTGATACTGTGAAAGGAGAATCAGTTCTGGAATCAAAGGACCTGGATTCAAATCCTGTGATGTTTATTTATGCATGTGACTTTAGGCAAATCTTTTGATTTTCCTGGGTCTCAGGATCTTCATCTGTAAAATGGACTTAGACTAGGTAATATTTGAAGTCTATGATCCTATGAACATGAGAAGTTGCTAAGATTGCTCTGTGGAAAGAGTGAAGAGGTAGTGCAAGATAGATGATGAGAAGCTGCATCTGGAGATTCTCAAATTCAAGTTTTATTACTTACCTTAACCTCAAATAAGTGACTTCCCCTTATCTGTGTCCTAGTTTTCATCAGAAGAAAAAACATAAAGGAGTAGTTGATTTCTAGGACTCTTTTCAGCTCTGAATTGGATGATCCTATAAGTCAGAGACCTCAAATGTCCTTTAAAGCTTCCAGAGCAGACCTAGGTTTGGCTGTAGTCAGAGTGTTAAGAATATTTTCCCACTTTCCTTGGCAGAGATTCTTTTGAGGTTTCACAAATGCATTGTGAAACCAAGAACTGTCAGCTGCTAGGGAAGTTCCTTCCTCAGCTTGGATCCTGGCTGCTTTCTCATTAGAGCAGTCCTTTAGGGGGTCAGTTCACTGGGAGAGTTTACAGCAGTAGTCAGGGAAATATGGTGATACTGGTGAAACTGGTGATGTCCTGATGATTTCCTGACATTTATCTCACTTATACATGTTTTTAGTCTTAAAGTACACATGCACATATGGGTCAATAGAGTGGCATCAACTAATATTTAAGCTATTTCAAGCTTATGTCTAACAGTGATAGGTTCAAAGTATCATCTTCATATAAAACAAAGAGCATTCTTATTTTTAACATTCAGTCACTGATTATATGTGGCTATTGTGATAAGTGTGTTAAATAAATTCAATAAACAATTAGAATCTACAATTTGCTAGATCCTTTACTAAGCATGGCAGGTAATGAGAATGAAATAGAACTTGAGGATGAAATAAAAATTCCTTGAGTGCAGGGAATATCTCATTTTTATATCCCCGTGGCAAAGGAACATGGTTTCCTGACACATAATACACATTTGATACACTTTGTTAACTGGTTGAAAAAACTTATATAATTCTTTAGTGATTTATCTTCCTTTTCTCAACCCCTTAATATAGATGTTCCTAAGGTTCTTCCCTTAACCCTCTTCTTCTCTCTCACACCAACTCATAGATTTAGAGCTGGATTCAAAACCAATCATTTTACAAATGAGGAAACTAAGGACCAGTGAGGTTAAGCAACTTGCCCAAGATCAAGCAAGATCAAGCAGGTTGCATGATCTCTTCCAGGATTTCTGTCTAAAAGTCTAAACTTTTCAATAATATCTTCTCCAAGACTTTTTTTGTTATCTTTGATAATTAATGATCTTTCCAAACCTCAGACCTTATACAGAACTCAGTTTGCATCTTGCTTATGAATTTATATACCTGTTTCTATTATTCTGTTAGTTTTATCTACTTGAATTCCATATGGGACCATCTCTTATTTAATTTTCTTTATGCCTAGCACAATACATTGCACCAGAATGATTTTTTTGAAGAAGTAGCAAAATATTTCTTAAGCAACTACTATGTGCTAGTCAATGTCATAAACACTTTACAAATATTATCTCATTTTTCCTCACAGCAATACTAGGAGGTTGTGGCTAATATTGTTTGTACATTTTACAAAGAAGAAAGTTGAGGCTGGTGTAGATTAAGTGATTTGCCTAGGATTGAACTCCTACTAAGTAACTCAGATATTCCTGATTGTAGTTACAGTGCTCTATCTACTTATTTACTTCATTACCTAGTTGCATATAGGAAGCACACATAGATAAGATTTATCAAGGACTTAATCTAGTTGGAACTCCATCACTTTGTTGAATAATCAATGGTGCATATCAATAAGGTAATATAGTCTAGGTCTTGGGTAAAACCACAAATCATTTTCCTACTGTCTTTTAAACCAACAATAATGATGGTATTTATTAATTGATGAGCATCACATTTAATATTAAAAAGAAACCACTAACCATTGTGAACTTTTCAGATGCTATGAAAACCAAATGTTGTCTTCTAGCCAATAGATGCATTAAAAGCTTTTGTAATAAGTCATTAAGCAGATTCACCTGTTAAGGGACTGAGAAAACCTCCCAATTTTCTCCATAGTGCTTATCTTATAAAGTCACTGGTGGGAGGAACTTTTGGAAAATTTCAGATGCCTGAGAACACTACTGAGAGACAGCATAGAAGTTGGGAAGACAGGTCTTACCTCTGAGATGATATATGCACACACACATACCTATGTATATTTATGTATATTCTAACTAAGACTATACAATCACAGAAGAGTTGTTCTTCATAAGTGGAAGGGAATTTCTATAGCAGAAGTTTCCCACAATGACATACTCACTCACAGGTATAAATAGCAACAATAGGAGAAAGTGAATCACACTTTCTGAGCAAAGGAACTGGCTCAAAAATAATCATGCACACACTAAGTATTTAATAAATGTCTATTGACTCACTGATTACAAGATAGGGTATATCCTCCTACTCAATCCTCTCTCTAACAGGCTGTCATTTTATGTCTGTTACCTACAGTAGTGTTGATCTCTTATCAGAAGACCTAATAGTCTGGGACAGTTGGAGATCTCATTGATGCAAACCATAATATTCCATGGTAGAGATGTCATTTGACCAGCTGTTCAGATGGAAGAGGGTTCATAAAGTATTTTACAAAATTCATATCACATAGAAATGACCTTTGAGTCACTAATGAATCATTTCCTCCCAAAGGATCCCTCTTGCATTTCACAAATGTGGTGGGGGGTTTTTTCCTGGAAAAATGATGAAGTATGTTTTCTACAGTTTTGGAAGATCCTAGGAAAGCGATGAAGGCAGAATTAATTTTGACCAAGGGAACGAAAAAGATAGACTAAATACTATAGCAAAGTGATTGAAGCACCGGTCATTGAGAACACATGAATTTGAATACTGTTCCAGGAGTAATGATTCTCATCATCATTTAATCTCTCTTATTCTCATCTTTTTCATGTAAAATGGGGACAATTATAGTATGTACCCCACAGAGTTGGTGTGAGGATCAAATGCTATAATGAATGAGAAATGCACTGCAAACTCTACAAAACAATGTCACCTATTATTATTTCTGCAACCTTAATTATATTTTCAGGACAACAATTTTCTAAAGGACCTTCCTGAAATTCTAGACAATCCCCTAAATTAGTAAATAGGGAACTGAACATTATAGGAAACTCATTTTTCTTGATTCATTTAACCTTTCTTTGAATATTTTTTTTTATCTGATATTTAGTTAGAAAACATGATTTTGTGAATAAGAGCTTATGAGTTAAAACCCTAATCTGTTGTTACTTGTGTCCAGAACAAATAATTTTATCACCTTCTTCCCTAGGATTTGAATTTTTAAAATTAGCTGATTGGACTAAACAAGGGGTTATATCCCTTCCAGCTTGAAATTCTGTGGTTAATGTTTTGTGCCAACAACTATTATTTCATAAATAGGACAAATGAATAAAAAATTTTCATGAACATTAACGATTCCAAGTTTTACACATGCAAAAGAATTCATATCTTTCACATATCTGAGATATAGTATTGGATAAGGCACTGAACTATTCAGGAAGACCAGTTAAAATTCTGCCTTAGATACATACTAGCTTTATGATCCTGAACAAACACTTAACCTTACTATGTCTCAATTTACTCATCTAATACAATGAGGCAGTTGGATTTAACAATCTCTAAGATCCCTTCTAGTATTAAAACTATGATTATATGAGTCTCCCAGTGATGTTCTCTGTTGCAACAAATAATGTCAAGAGCACTCAAGAATCCAAGGTGATCCAAAAATGAATCAAAGGTTAAATTTAGAGCACTAAGCAATCATTATTTTAGATTAATGATGGTGATACAACTCTCATCAGTAAAATGTTGGAATGAAATTGTAGAATGAGACGAGCATTGACAGAATCAAACACTGATGATTTGTTGAACTATATGTATTTGGTACAAGGGAGTTTTATTAGCAAAGGTAAGTTACTGGGATACAATTAATTTTAAAATTTATGCATCATAGGTATAACTAGTCTGCAACATGATCTCAATAATGGTTTGCATATGAGGAGTGCATAAAATAATTAAGTGAACCTATGATCAGGAAAGAAGAGGGATACTTATGTAGCTAGAAGAAGGGATAAAAATTATGAACAATGGAGAAATATCTGGAAAATGTTAAAAGATCAAGGGAAATTTTTCTAAAAAAGTCTGTCCTTGTAAGACCATGGATAAGACTTGTTCGAGAAGGTAAGGTATGGATGGGATGGAATCAACAAGGAAGAAAGATCTGCCAGAGTGTTGCTACACACTAAGTATGTCTATACTTGAATCAAGTGCTGGTATTCAATAAATGTTCAATGAAAACATGAAAAGAAGCAGCATTTTTCTTCACCAGAAGGATTTCTTTTTCAAAAATTCTCAACTGGGAAGCCATAGGCTGCTCATTCTCCAAAGTGCTCGATTTATGCCTTTTAAGAAAGGCTGTCAGCCACTTTGTGATTTTTAGAATGAAAAGCCTTAGGTTTGAGAGTGGGAGGGAGAAAAGGAAAGGAAGAGGGATAAGGAGAGACAGAGACAAAAAGATAGAAGCAGAGGAGAAAAAGAGGGAGGGAGGGTAAGACAGGGAGAGAGAGAGAGAGAGAGAGAGAGAGAGAGAGAGAGAGAGAGAGAGAGAGAGAGAGAGAGAGAGAGAGAGAAGAGGTTGCTTTGGGGAAAATAGTTAAAGCTGAGGGAAGGAGGGAGGCAGACAGAGGCCTATACACACATAAACTTAAAGTCATTCCTCTGGAGAGGACTATGTATTTCTGAAATTCCCCTCCAGCAATATATATCTGACAAGTTTTAGCCCCAGTAAAATGAGAGGTCTAGGTCATGATTGCTTCTTTCAGAATGAAATGTTGGGATGAGCAGGAAGCACAAAAAAGTTACTGTAACATATAAAGGTAGACAAGGTAAAATATGCTAAGCACAATTAAAGAGAAAAATTGTGAATGGTTCATATGATTTATAAAAATGGTCTTACTGAAGAAAAGAATTGGGAAAGAATGCCCCAAGTCAAAAGCTAGGGAAAATGTTTGTGTACTTTCCATTGAAGGGGGAAGTATTTTCAACAATTCTCCTGGAAGGATGGAGCTGTCAAACGTATATACCTAGGTCATAGGATCAAAAATCTAGAATTGGAAGAACTATCTTATCCATTTCTTTCATTAGCAAATAAGGAAACTAAGGCCCAAGAAAGTTAAGTGACTTGAACAAGATCACAAAAATTGTAAATGTCAGAGTCCAAGCAAATCCTTTGCCTCTGAACCAAAGGCTTTGTCCACTGAAACCCTTGTGAAATCCTGAGAACATTATTTATCTTTTCCTTACCTCAGGTGCCTCATCTATACTATGACGTTAATGCTCATAGCAGCTACCTCACATGGTAGGTATAAGGGGAAAGTGATTTGCACACTATAAAGCTATATAAAAATGTCATTTACTTTTTCTCAGAGGTCATATAAGTGGATAAAACCCTGGGTAGAATCAGGAAGACTCAACTTCATGTGCTTAAATCTAGCCTCAGATACTTACTAGTAGTTGTATGGTTTCTGGGCAAGATACTTAACCCTATTTGCCTTTCAGTTTTCTCATTTGTAAACTGAGTTGGAGAAAGAAATGGCTAAACTACTCCTATATCTTTGCCAAGAAAATCCCAAGTGGGGTCACAAAGAATCAGACATAAATGAAATGACTGAACAACAACAAAAACTCAGAGTCAGAAGACCAAGAATTAGTAATGGATTTTGTATGATAGAATTAACAACTTCCTTATTCTGGACTTCATGCTTCTCCTAATGTAATCTAGAATTACATTAGCATTAGATTGTTTGGATAACAGCCATATTGATAGCTCATCTTGAGATTGCAGTCTACGAAAACCATTTTTTTTTTTTTTTTGGTTTTGTTTGTTCTGTTTTTAAAGAGAAAATCATTGTCTAGAAAGGTAAATAGTTGGTGGAATGGATAGAGCACTACATCTGGAGTTGGGAAGAGCTGCAGTTAAAACTGGCCTCAGGCACTTAACCTATGCATTCCTCAGGTTCCTCAACTGAAATATGGGGTGATAATAGTACCTATTTCCTGGGGTTGTTGTGAGGATCAAATGAAATAACATTTGTTAAATGATTAGGTTAGTACCTGGCTTGCTCATGCTCTTCCCCCCTTCTTCGTAAATATATATGTGTGTGTGTGTGTGTGTGTGTGTGTGTGTGTGTGTGTGTGTGTGTGTGTGTGTATTTAGCCTACAGAATTGTTGTTAGGCACAAATAAAATCCTATTTGTAGAGTGCTTTATCAATTTTGTTATGTACATGTCAGCTAGTATTAAAGACATAGAGCTACCACTTAAGGGGTTTTCTTTCAACCCCTTTGAAGACCAAAAAAATCTATGCCAAAATCTTTTGGTTTTCTTTTAAGATATAAATTCCCTTCACTGAATAAATAGCTCGTGAAAGAACTCTGTGCATTCCATCCTCACCCCCACCCCCCACGACAACACTACCATCTCATAAGGATAAGAAAGGATTCAAATTCCATTTTACTGTGTGTGTGCCCTCTAATCTTCCCTTGGATTCAGTAAACAGATTTAACTGAATAAATATAGTCTTTCCTCATTCTGTTTGTTTGCTGGTCTTTTCCTTAGAGGAAAAGGTGCCTGATACATTTCAGCAGCACTGATCCTAGAACTCTGGGGTGTCTTAACAATGTGTCAAAATGGCTGGGTTCATGAATAATAAAGATTCCTTCCAAATGGAATTCCTCCCCCAAATATTCTCTGAAATAATTAGTAACTTCAGGCTAGGATGAAATCTCTAGAAAAACAGACTTTATCCCACAATTAAGAGTTCGTCTTTTAAAGGGGGACATTTGACTTGGCAAACTGCAGTTTCATCTACCAGATCTTCAGCTCCTGATTTGCCCAGCTAGAGCTCAATGTGCAACATGCTTTTCTGCTCCCTCTTCACTGAAATGGGAAAGCTAACTTTTTTAGGGTTTTTTTTTTTTTGGCAAGGCAAATGGGGTTAAGTGGCTTGCCTAAGGCCACACAGCTGGGTAATTATTAAGTGTCTAAGGTCAGATTCGAATTCAGGTACTCCTGACTCCAGGGCCGGTGCTCTATCCACTGTACCACCTAGCTGCCCTTAAAGTTAAATTCCTAATCCAAGAGAATCATTTCAAAACTTCAGAGACAAGTTAAAATTGAGCAAGTCCATTGACCAAGGCAAGATATAGGAATAGTTTCCATAGCTATGATACTAAGTCAAGTGGTGATATGGTTACTAGGTCACTGATAAATCATAATCACATACAATTGGCAGTTGTGACAATTTGACAAGGATTAGACTTTCAGGGGTTTTTTGTTTATGTATAATTCATTTATCTTATTAGGGATTCAATCACAAGCATTTATTAGGTACTTACTATGTATCAGACCTCATACTAAGAATCAGAAGATGAGACAAATGTTAGTCTTTTTCCTTGAAGAACTTAGTGTCAATAAGAAAGAAAACTTATTAATTTAAAAGATAGAGATAGGGTGTTGCATCTCTGATTTCAGTGGTATATCAAAACTATGGGGTAAAAATACTCCCTTTACCAATGTAAATAAGCACCTTCTTTGCAACATTTAGGATGAGTGTTGCTTAGAACAGCAAGAGGTTAAGTGAGGAGCCCAGGATCATAAAACCAATACATGTCAGTGGCAGAACTTGAATCCAGATCTCTTCCAGCTCTTGACTATGTCATTCTGCTTCTCATACCTAAAAGCTTTTTGAAGGATTCACATTAATAGTCAAGTACAAGCCTTTCCATGTTTTTCTGAAGTCAACCTGCTCATCATTTTTTTAATACACACTAGTACTCCATCATAATGATAAAGCACAAGTTGCTTAGCCATTCCCAACTGATGGGCATGCTCTCTATTTCTAGTTTTAACTACCACAAAGGGAGCTTCTACAAATATTTTAGAATATATAGGTCCCTTTCCTTTTTCCTTGACCACTTTGGAAAACAGGCCCCACAGAGATATTGTTGAGTCAAAGGATATACATAGTTTTTTTTTTTAATTCTTTGGATATAATTCCAAATTGCTCTCCAAAATGGTTGGAAAAATTCACAGTTCTTCCAACAGTGTATTAATGTCCTCATTTTCTCACATTCCCTCCCTTTCTATTTTAGCAAATCTGATAGGTATGAAATGATATCTCAAAGTTGTATTAATTTGCATTTCTCTAATCAATAATGTGGTTGAATATTCAAACATTACTGTAGAGAATGCATCTACTATGGGTTGGGCATGTTGTTAGAATGCTAGAAACACTCTTGCCAAAAAGATTATTTTATGGAGAACTCACACAGAACAAGCACTCACAAGGGGGCCCAGAAGAAGTAATACTGGGACACCCTGAAGGTCCCTCTTAAGAACTTAGAACTGATTTTACAGCATGGGCGATACTGACGTAAGACCCCCTAGCATGGCAAGCCCCCCAGCAGAGAAAGTGCTGTGCTCTAATGATCAAGGCGGAATTGAAGAAACTCAAAGGAAACATGACATGTGTAAGTTTAGAGTAAACTATTAAATTGGAGAATGTTGTGTTGAATGAAAAGAGACATGATTTCTGGATAATTAATACTCTATTAATTATGGCTAGCAAACGCTTAATAAAATGATGTCAGTAATACTCTCAGATGCTAAATATGTCCCTTGGGGCCTGGGGAGAGCTTTAAATACCCTGCAAAGAGTGTGTGTTCCTAACAGGCAGAAATCAACTCTGATTGGCTAACAATTAACAAACTATTATAATGAGAGGTGGACTTAATCTAGTGAAGGGCTCCGCATATTATGTTACTCTTCAACCAAGGCACTCATCTCTACCCAGACAACACTCTTCTCAAGCAACACAGACAAAAAAATCTATTCTTCACATAACCTTATCTGAATAGAACAATGATAGGGTTAGGAAGAAATATACCCAGGCAACATGGTCTTTACCCTTTAATCAGAAGTAAGCATTTCCAGTTGGGTAGCATCCAAGATTTAGAAGAATGTTAATCAAATCTCAAAGTCAGCCCTGTCTTTCAGAGGCTACTTTGACTTATACAGGATAGTTCCTGAATGAGAAAATAGGAAGGGGGAAGAAATGCCCTCATAATAGTAATTCATTATTAAAAAATATTTCTTTGGTATTCAGGGTAACTATTATGTTAAAAGGTATAGAATTCACACCCATAAGAATCAACAGGTCCTGCACTTTGTCATTTAGAGGAACTTGGGATATTTAGTCTAGAGGAGAAAAAAAAAGAATATGAAAACTGTATTAAAGTATTTGATAGCTTGTGAAACAGAAAAAGATTTAGGCTTCTTCCACTTGGTTTTGATGCAGAATTAGGTGAAAGGAGGCTTGAAGAAGAATCTTCCTTGGAATTTAAACTATTCAAAGAGAATACTTTGAATTGAGAATTAGTAGGTTTCTCTGTATTTGAGACCATTTCTAAAGAATGATAAATTCAATATAGCTAAGAGTTTAGTTCACAAAACAATTCATTCTCTTGTCTGGACTTCAAATGTAAACTGAGGGAGTTGAATGAGATGATCTCCAAAGTGCCTTGCAGTTCCAAATATTGTGATGATATCTTGTTCTGTGGAAAGGTTGCTGTTGCTTTAATGGAAGTAGTTTGTCACTAAGTGACAGGAATGTTAGCTCTTTAAAGAAGTAAATATAATATGTAAGTTTAAGTCCAATATCTCCTGGACTTTCTGGGGGTAAAGTGACAGGAAAGAAGAAACTAAAAAAGGATAAACTATACATTCCTTTGACAAGCTTATGGGAGAGGAGAACCACTGGATTGGGAGGGTTGGGAGGGTGCTGCTGTCAGCAACAAGATGTCCTATATTTTGGCTTACTCTTCTTTTCTCATCTGCCATGTGTAGAGAAAGGAACTGGGAACACTAAAAACTGGGAGGTTGAAAAGGCAAGTTAAGGTCTTCCCTATGATTAGTAAGATCAAACAGGCCTTTTTAGCACAGCAGGGGTGGAAACAGCAGTGGAAGCTGGAGGCGTGAAAGGAGCAGGTGCCACCACTAGTGCCCCAAAAAGTGCTCCTTTTTTTTTACCCCACCCACACGAGAAACAGATAGCCAGATTAGATACATGGAAAGAGCACTGCAATTTGAATTGGAAGATCTGAGTTCAAATTCTGACTCTATCATTTACTCATTGCTTGATTTTTAGATAGTCACATTGTATCATATGAATAAATATTCTGATTTTTCATGTCTAAAATGAGAGGTATTGAGCTACATGAGCTTTACCTTGCCTTCCAGTTTAAAGCTATGACATTTTACAAGAAAAGGCAACATAATTAAAATAAAGAAGCATTGCTCCCACTATGTCCAGAACATTGTGATATAACAAAGGCACTAAAGGTACAAAAAACAAAAATGTAACAGTATCTTCCCTCAAAGAACTTCCATTTGATCAGGAAGGGGACAGGGGACATTAGCAGAGGAGAAAGGATATACCTATAAGTATAAAGCAAATCAAAGTAAATGAGGCAAAAGAACTCATCATAGTGCAAAACTAGATGGACTTTGTTTTAGAGATAGCCTTGAATGAAACTTTGAAGACAGATTTTAGGAAGTGAAGATGAAGGAGACCATTCCAGAAAGGAGGAACACTGTCCACAGAGGTGTAAGAGAGAACATAATATGGGTTGTTATTGTGTCCAACTTTTTTGTTTTGTCCACTTTTTGTTGTATTCAAACCCATTTGAGGATTCATGACAGAAATATTAGAATTGTTTGTTTTTCCTTCTCCAGATCATTTTACAGATGTGGATACTGAGACAAACAAGGTTTAGTGACTTGCCCAGGGTCACATAGCTATTTAGGGGCTATGGCCAGATTTGTACTCATGAAGATGAGCCTTCCTGACTCTAGACCTTGTGCCACTTAGCTGGCTACTGTAATATATAGGGATCATCTAATAAAGCAGTTTGTATGAACTATGGAGTATCAAGGAGTAATGGGAAATATCAAGAAAGATAAATCGGAGTAAGATTGTAAAGAACTTTAAATGATAATTAGAGATATTTGTATTTTATCCTAAATATAATAGGGAGTTATTAAATGAAGGGCTAAAATTATGTTTTAAGGATAACCATGGGGCATCTAGGTGGTATAGTAGATAGAATACTGACCCTGGAGTCAGGAGGACCTGAGTTTAAATCCAGCCTCAGATACTTAATAGTTACCTAGCTCTATGACCTTGGGCAAGTCCATTGCCTTACCAAAAAAAAAAAAAGAATAACCATGCTGGTATTTGTGAGATACGCAAACTGTATATTGTAAAGAAAATTTGATTTGTGGTTAGAAAATGTGGACTTTAATCCCTATTCTGCTATTTGTGATCAGTTTTACCTTGAACAATTCATGTACCATGCTTGATCATGAATTTCTTCATGAACTGAAAAGACAGGAGTCAATGATTTCTAAAATCCCTTCTATTTCTGATATTCTAAGAATCTATGATTTAAAACCCTAATGAGCAAAAGGGATTCCTTCCCCCCACCACACACACAAATGTTGAAGATTGGGTCAGGGCATAGTTCCTTCAAGGAAGTTTAACTATGATAACTTTCAATCATGAACTGAAAGGATAGGAGTCAGTGATTTCTAAAATCCCTTCTATTTCTGATATCTAAGAATACACCATGTAACATTCTAGTGAGAAAAAGAGATTTTTTTTCCCCCCTATATGTGGAAGACTGGGTCAGGGCATGTTTCCTTCAAGGCAGTTTAGCTATGATGGCTTTCAATCACCACATATGAGCCTTCTCTTTGTCAAGATGTTCTCCAAATGATATTCCTCATGGAATTTACAGTGCAGGAGACTAAGTTGACAGGAAACTGGAATTCAGGCAGAATTAATGGTAACCTGGAATAGTCTATAATGTCAAGTACAGAAGAAGTGATAAAGTGAAATTTCAGCCTCTTGAAACTACTCCTTCCTAGAAAGCCAAGTCATTTAGGGTCAGGAGTATGACAATTATGATGAAGGATGATGATGGAAGTCATTTCACCTGTAATCAAGAGGTACATAGATACAGTATCAGGAACACCTACAGGCATTCAATTACAGTTAATACAAGAAACATTTACTAAATTCTTGCCATATGCAAGGGTCTGAGAGCACTAAGGTTTTAAAGAGGCAAAATAAACAAACACATGAACAATGAATAAATAAATGACACAATACACTAATATTTGTTGACAAGCTCCTTAAGAATCTAATTAAATTAGAGAGTCTAATTAGCAGGAGATAAGATATATACATAAATATGTGATACACACCACAATATAAAATCTGATAAGGGCTATGAAAATGTTGAGCCAAAATATTATGAAAAAATTTTGTATGGAGAAATCCTTTTAAAATAGTATGATGAAGGAAAGCTTTAGGGGGAATGTAGTAACAGATCTGAGTCCTGAAAGAAAGGAGAGATTTCAACAATACATGAGGAGGAAGTTTGTTATCATGAAGCGTACAAATACAAGGAGTTGGGTAATAAAAACATGAAATTTAGAAATAGGAAATAGTTCAGTTTGGTTGACCTATGGAAAATATGAAAGGAAGAAGGAAAATCAAAGCTAAGAAGTTAAGAGTGGAGTTAGATTGTGGAAAAAACTTGAATTGTAGATTAACTCTGTGTTTTATGTACCCACATGATCAAAATTATTCATAGCAGCTCTTTTCATGGTGACAAAAAATTGGAAATTGAGGGGATGCCCATCAGTTGGGGAATGGCTGAACAAATTGTGGAATATGAATGAGATGAAACACTATTATTCTGTAAGAAATCATGAGGGATGGGATTTCAGAATAGCCTGGAAAAAGGTGCATGAATTGACACAAAGTGAGAAGAACAATAGACACACTAACAGCAGCATTGAGTGATGATATACAGGACCTGTGGAGTTTAACTGCAGATTAATGCTTGCTCTCAATTTTTAAAAAAGTTTCTTGCGTGTCTTTTTTTTTTTCTCTTGGGCTTTTTTAAATTTGGATTTGATTCTTTTTTTCACAACATGATTATTTTTTTATTATGCTTAGCATGGTTCTACATGTTGAACTATATGACTGCTTTCTGATGGGGGAGTAGAAGGAGGAAGGGATAAAGGGATAAAGGGATAAAAAATGTACAACTCAAAACATTGCAAAAATGATTGCTGAAAACTAAAATTGCACGTAGTTGGAAAAATAAATAAGTAAAATAAATATTTCATTTTTTTAAAAAATAAATTTGTCTCTTATGATATAAAAATGGGAAATTATTTAATATTTTTGAACAATGAAATAACATTACTTGTCTGGAGTATCAGGAAGATTATAGGAATACAGGATGAATCAGAGAGGGGAGAAGTAAAGGAGACAGGTCCATATAGAAGGGTATGAGAGCTTGTAGAAGGACAGAGAAAATATCATGTAGGCAGAATAAAAAAATCCTTCACAAGTGACTCAATGTGGGAGAAAAGGAGAAAGAAGCTGTGTAAATGAGTGGATGGTAGTATAAATAAGAACAGAAGAATTTGGAGAAAAATTAGGAAAAAAAAGATTACTTTAAGATACATAACATACAGGGTCATAGGAATCAAAACAAGTTGACATTCAATAGGCATTTAAGAGTTTTCTGTGTTCTAGAATCATGCTAAGTGCTGAAGATTCAAATACAAGGAGAGAGAGAGAGAGAGAGAGAGAGAGAGAGAGAGAGAGAGAGAGAGAGAGAGAGAGAAGGTAGGAGAGATGAAGGAGGGAAGGAAGAAAGAAAAGAAAAAACAGTCCATGCCTTGAGGGAACTTACATGATAACACATGAAGAAGTACTGAGAAGTAGGTTTGGGGGATAGAGTAGGATGGTGAAGTCCAGAAAATTAGAAGCAGAACCAGTTAGTTTGTGACCTTTCCCAAAATGGAGGAAACGAAACGAGTGAAGGGGACAGAAGCATAGGATTATTCTAGAGGAGTATTCCTGAGGAATGTTGCAGAGTAGGGAGAAAAATAGGTACAGTTGTCAAAGTCAGGAATTGAATGAAGCCATCTCTAGTCTAATGACTTCACTTTATAAATGAGGTAATCGAAATGAAAAAGGTTGAGGTTAGGATATACCCAAATTCACTTTGTATCTAACAGAACTCAAACTGAATCTATATACTCTGATTCCAAAACCACAATGCTTTTCACTTCACCCAACCTGACTCTTGACTTATTGAGAATAAATCCAAGTCAACTATATGGTTATTAGAATTATAGAGGATATGGGCTGTATATGGGATGCATCTCAAAAAGAAATGATTACCAAGACACAGAAGTAAGTGAATTTTCCATAGGAGAGAAAATGGAAATAAGAGTAATAGACTTAGGACAAAGCCTTTGGGGACTCTTGCACTATTAGTGTCAAACTCAAATAGAAACAGATCTCCTGTGAAAAGCACATTGACTTAGAAAACCACAAATTTATATTACCTGGATTTTATTGTATCTTTATTTATTTTGTCTAATATTACACAATTACATTTTAATTTTGTTTCAGTTTCTCTTGGGGAAATTTTAAAAGGACATGCAGTCCATTGGATTAAATTTGATAATTCTAAGCTATATTCATTAAGTTGGAAGAAGACATTGAAAAACTAGGAAAAGTAGAGAAAATAGTGTTAGAGAATCCAAGGGAGGGTGAATTACCAAGAAAGAGTGTTTGGCAAAGTGTCAAACATGACAAAAAATCATAATAGATGAAGACTGAAGGGGTACTATTATATCTTTATGGTGACCCTGACAATAGTAGTTTCACTGAAGAGATGGGAAAATGAAAGGTAGGTTGAAAAGGGTTGAAAAATGAAAGGATTTTCAATACCTAAAGGTAAGAAATATAGATTACTACACTTAGAAGTCTGAAAGTGAAGGGGAGGAGGAAGAAAATGACAAGTAACAGAATAGTTCAACCATCCATAGAAGAGCTAAGTAGCATCTGAAAATCTTTAAAAGAATAAAACCAGTAGTTCAGAGCAAATATTTTACTTAGAAAGATACATTTTTCCAATCTAAAATTCAATTTGAGGTGAAAAGAAGTTGAGTAGAAATTAATAATAATAATTAGAAATGCATGAAATTGTACCTAAATACATATTTTTCTAAAAAGCTAATTCCAAGAACAAGTACCTAACTTACTTGACAATATTTAAATTATATTGTTTTCCCATAGTTATTTCAATACTTTACAAGTCAGTAAATTATATTCATATAAGTATTCTTTCTGGTGAAATGGATGAAAACACCTCTATAAAGGACCTTCGAGTTTCCATGGTCAAAAGATTTTTCATTTTACATTAAAACTGGTGATGAGTCCATCCCCAATATCCAGAAAATAGGTACAAAATCCATCACTAAAACTAAATTCAAAAGTTTTTAGTACAAAAGCTCAGGACAGGGGCGGCTAGGTGGTATAGTGGATAAAGCACAGGCCTTGGAGTCAGGAGTACCTGGGTTCAAATTCAGTCTCAGACACTTAATAATTACTTAGCTGTGTGGCCTTGGGCAAGCCACTTAACCCCATTTGCCTTGCAAAAATCTAAAAAAACAAAAAAACAAAAGCAAAAGCTCAGGACAATTTGACAGAGCTTATCTTCCACTGACAAAACCTTTGAGAACTCATAGTCACCTCCATGTCATAGTAATTTCCCGAAGTAAAATATTAGTAGGAATTTACAATTTGGCTAAATGGTAAATACCCAGGCAAGGGATAGAGATGGAGTCTTACCAAGATAAATCATTTAACATTGGTAAAAATAAATGTTTACTGAGTGACTGAAATCATATGCATAAGGGAATCAGCATTTATTAGGTGCTTACTAGGTGCCAGGCTTTATACTAAATGCTTTTGCAAATATCACCTTTTTTGTATGGTTGAGAAACCTCAGAAAGTTGAAAATGAATGAAACAAAAGTGACAAGTATGCTTACTAAAAATGACTGCTTTTTGACTTTCTTTTGGTGAACAGATCCCTGGATTTGGTGTCAGAGGAATCTGATTTCAAATTCCACTTCAGACATTTACAATTTTTATGATTGATCAAATCACCTTATTTCTGAGTCTCCCATTTCCTTATCTATTAAATTAAGGCAGTTGGATGAAATAATCTCTAAGCTCTAAATCAGTGATCCTATAACTCCATGATAAGCAAGCAAGTTTGGTCTTGAAAAACTAGGAAAAACACTAAATCTCCTTTTATTGGTGAAAATAAAGGCAAGAATAAACAAAGATGATCTTAGAATTTCCTATCAAGATGATTATAAAAATGGTAAAACTGCTTGAATGACTTGTCTTCTTTTTTGGCCCAAAATTTGTCAAGGCTCAGTTATAGGAGTTGCACGGTTTCCAAAATGAATAAAAACACTAATCTTAAAATCAGAAGACTTGAATTCAAGTCTTCTGTGATCAAAGGTAGGACTTGAATGATTTCTTTGCCTCCTCCTTTCCCCTCCCACCCCCACCCCGAGCTTTTCAGCTTTCTTTTTATTTTCTCCCATTAAAATTATTTTCTCCCATTAAAATATAACATTCTTCAAGACTGGGGTCATCTTTGATGATGATGATGATGAGGAGGAGGATGAGGATGAGGATGAGGATGATGATAATGTTTGTTTTCCAAGCTCTTAGCCCAGTGCCAGACATAGTAAACACTTTATAAATGTTTGTTGACTTTTTTTATTCTTGTTGGAATGAAAGTATACTGTAAATCTTAAAGTTCTATTGAAATGGAGTTAATTTTTTATTAGTATTATTCCTCTGTGTGGATTCTGACTAAACTTTTATTCTTTTTTCAACTACTATTTTGAATATCCAAAAATAATTTTATATGTTTAGTTATTATGTTTATTCTATTAAAATGAAAATTGGTCAATTTTTGGTGTAAAATCCATGACCTGGTGATGGCAATGGCTAGAAGCTTGTGTAACAGACAATCTTGTTAATGTTTATGTTAGATTTAAATACTACAAATTTGAGGCAGGCTTGTAAGGAGCAACAAATCACAGTGCAGAGAGTGATGTTCTGACTAGAGAAGGGCAAATATCTCCATTTTCAAAACAAGGAAAATGATCAAGTTGCAAACCAAAAGCTAGTAAGTTTCACTTCAACTCAGAAAAATTCTAGAACATATTACTACTGTGATAATTAATGATTATCTAGAAATGGAAAAGTCAGGCATCAAGAGCTGGCATGACAGCTTTATGAACAGCTCTTGCTTGTTTCTATTCTGATGATCAAAATTGGGAAAATTCTGTGTACAAAGCAAAGCATTGATAAAGCTTCATGCTATTCTCTCATAAAAGATATAGAGATGTAGACTACATCATAGTACAGTCAGCTACATATAAAACTCTATTGAGGTACCACTCCAAACAGTGTTTAATTTTTACTTGAAATCAGCTTGCTTCGGTAAGGGTTCAACTGTGCTCATATAAACCAGTCTGCACAATCTTACGGATTTCTTTTTTATTCCACTCAATGCAAGTGAAGAAGTAGGACAGTGGAATCAACTCAGGATTAGGATTTCTTAAGGCATGATATGTGCTGGGAGGAGGAGAAAAGGGGTTAAAGGATAGAGGTTGATGTAGAATTGAATTGATTCACATATTATTGAATGGAGCTGGAAGACTTCACAAGACTTGACTTAGTCTACCACAAATTTATATTATTTATTCCCAACTGGATATTCTTTGTATCAAGGTAAGGATCTTCTCCTACCTAATTGAGTCATAAAACTCCATCTCCAGAGTGGATATTCCAAAACTCTCATCTTTTCTTAAGCTTCTGCATTGCCTCCTCCCCAGCCCTCTAAGTTGAAGACCTGACCTAATTCCTCACTAAAAAATGATGGTATTTGCCAAAAATTGACTTCTTGTCTCCTCCTCATCTTACTTAATTTGGACATCTTCCCTTATTATCTCCTCCTTCACTGTAGTCTCATATTAAGAGGTGACCCTTTTTTGAATCAAGGTCAAGTCTCAGAGTACACTCTTGATCCTATTCAGTCCCAGATTCTTTTTTGTTTGTTTTTATAAGGCAGTGGGGTTAAGTAACTTGCCCAAGGTCACACAGCTAGGCAATTATTATGTGTCTGAGGCTAGATTTGAATGCAAATACTCCTGACTACACTATCCATTGTGCTGCCTCATTGCCCCTCCCTCCCATATTCTTTAGTACAATGCTTCTATTTTCATCTTCACTATTCTGTTATAGTTAATTTCATGCTATCTATTGGTTCCTTTTCTTCTACCTACAAACACACACATCTTCCCCATTCTTAAAAATCCTTCATTCAATCTTATTATCATTTTTAGCTTTCCCTCTTACCCTTGGCTAAAATCCTTGAAAAAGTTACCTCCATTAAGTCCCTGGTTCTCTTCTTAGTCTCTTAAACTTTCTCCAATCTGGCTGCCAACATTATTATTCAACTGAAACTGTTCTCTCTAGAGTTAACAATAACCTCTTTATGGCCAAATCTAATGGCATTTTTCCCCATCTTGATTCTTTCTCATATCTCTAAATAAGCTGATACTTTGAACCACCTCTTTCTAGATAATCTGTCCTGAATACTTTGATACTACTTTCCTTACTTTCCTGCTTTTTTACTATTCCTTCTCAGTTTCCTTTGCTTTGTTTTGTTGTTTATGTTATACCCATTTACCAAGGGAGCCCCCCAAGGTTCTGTTCTTTGTTGTCTTCACACTCTATATTCTCTGTTTTAGTGACCTTAACAATACCCATGGATTCAATCATCTTTTCCAAGCAGATGATTCTCAGAAGCATATATCCAATCAGCCTCTCTTCTGAACTAGAGTCGCACATTACCTTTTTGACAGATCAAACTAAATGTCCTGTAGATATTTCAAGGTCAATATATCTAAAACACAATTCATTTTCCCCCACTCAAACCATTTTCTCTTCTGAATTTCTACATTACTTGCTGAGAGTATCACCAGTCTTCCATTCTAATGGACTTCTCACACTCATCTCACAAATTTGATGTGCTGCAGGTATACCTTCACATTTTTCTCATACATCTCTCTATTCTGTCTTCACCCTATTTAAGGCCTTCATCACCTCCAACCTGTATTTGTATAATAACCTTTTAACTGACCTCCCTGCCTTAAATTTCTGCCCACTAAAATTCATTCTTTACTTACTGCCAATATGATATTCTTAGATTTAACCATGTTGCTACTCTCCACCCCACCACTCCATGCCCCCCAGTAAGCTCCAGTGACCCCTTGCTGCCTCTAAGATCAAACATAAATTCCTTTGACATTTAAAACTCTTTATATTCAGGACCTTTACTACCTTTTAGTCTTCAAGTCTTCTTACAGCTTATTGTGCTTGATATATGCAACAATCCAGCTACACAGGACTATTTGCTATTGCTTGAACACTCCATTTATCAACATTCCCATGCCTGAAATGCTTTGGTCCCTTATCCTTGCTGCTTCATTGTCCTGGATTTCTTTAAAGCTAAATTCAAATTCTACTCTTTGTAGGAAGTCTTTCCCAATTCTGCACCCCACCTCTAGCTCCTATAGTTTTTCCCCTCTAAGATTATTTTCATTCTCTCTCTCTCATACTCATATACAAACACACACACACACACACACACACACACACACACACACACACACATATACACTCACTTTCTCTCTCTCTCTCCTCATCTTAAAAACAAGAATATAGCTTTGCTACTCTGAACTCTTGCAAAGTCATTTCTTCTTTGCCTACCTTAGAGTGCTCATCTATCAAATAAGGATACATGACACTTTGATCACAGGTGGTTATCAGAATCAAATAAGATTTTATATGCATATTAATTTTTCAGATTCTTGGATTATATACTTCTGAGTTATTATTAAAATTATTATCATATTTCTTAATCATTAAAATTACTTTCATTATTCTTTAGAGCTGAATCTATTTCTAATATTTTAGAATAGATCATTCCCCTCTGTCTTAAACTGGGTCACAAGATTTCCCATATAGCCTACTTTTTAAAATCTTTTTTTTCCCCTTTTGGCCCAGGTCTCAAATTTTACTAGTTTATGATGGAGCTCCCTATTTCAAGCTTTATCATGTTATGGGGATGAACCTGAGAGCATCACAAAGGTTATTCCAGTAGAGTGGAAACTTGCACAAGTTCTACTATGTGAAAAACATTTTGAGTAAAAGCCTAGGAATAAAATGATTCTATTTTACATATGAGCAACCTAGAAAAGTATATTTCACAGTAAGCTGCCCAACTGTTAATGAGATTATTTTATCTAAAGCAATTTACAAAGCAAAGAAATATTTTTTAAATGGCCCAAAGTTCTGTGTACCCCAGGTTCCCTTCTTCAGTGGTACAGGCAGAATGGAAGGCATGCCAGTAGTAGAGGGTACTTCATATCACACTATCACCCTGTGTTTAGATTGTGAATAAAACTGAATTTGACTCAGTACATAAAGGTAAAATCTTTATCCAATGCTCAAAAGATATATTGTGATAGGAGCTAAGTTATATTAGTCTTGACATTCTGAGTTTAAATGGCACCAGAGGAAAGTCAATAGTTGCAGTTAAATTGAGGAATAGCTCATAGAAACTCAGAGGAAAAGAGAAGAATAGGCAGTGTCTATTTTTATTATATGCTGGAAAACTATAAGAAATATTTTAATGGGCATTTAGTTATCTTGTACTACATTACTAATGATGAAATTTGCAAAAAGGCCACAATAAATAATTTCAGCTTTTATACCAATATAAGTTGCTAAGAATGAAATGGTAGAAAAATCAATGAAGTATTTGATAAGGCCCTTCAAATTAAATCAACATTTACTGATTCTTGGTAACTTCAAAGGTGGGAAAAGGGGAGAAATATATGACAAAGTGTGGTTCAGGAGAAAGAAAGAATTCAAAGACTTGTAAACTCTACAGATTCCTCTTGAACACTTCTTCAAAAAAAAAGGAATTGACAAATACTTCACACAAAGAGTCGCAAACAATAACACAAAAACTAAACTTGGTTACATTTTAACAGCCAAGAAGACCATGTGGGAGTTATATCTGATTCCACTGTCTGTTTTCAGTGAGACCATTGACTCTTCAGAATTTAGACCTGAATTTATAATAAATAAAAATAGTGATTAGAAAAAATTAACCTTAAATGATTTAAATGAGCTATTCTAAATGAAAAAAACATGAGAAACAATACAATAGAAATGAAACTGAAGCCTAGAAATATTTGCCTTAGTCAACAAATATTTGACTTGTAAAAGGGAGAGTTTCAACAGTCAAAGACAACAATGGGTTAGCATATAAACAAGCTTGTAAAATCTTAGAAGAAGGATGTTGGGCTACCATAACCAGTATTATCTCATAAAGCAAAAAGAAGTAGTATAGTTTAAAAATGATTTAAAGAAAGTTTAAAATTAAGCAGTTTCAATGATAGTCAAGGAGGAAAATGGAAAGAGAACTACAAAGTGGAAAATATTTGAAAAATTACTACAATAAACTTTTCTCCATCAAGGTGGAACTAGTATACTTTCACCTTAATATCACAGCATTTGAGATGCTTATAGAAGATTTAGAAATGGTACTAAAGAAAAGAGAATTGGGAAAAGCAGACAAATGAAATTTACAGTGTGAAGATCTCTACTGGAAGCAAAACAATTATGAAGCAATTGAACTGAAGAAGGAAAAATATGAAAGATGTAGAAAAGTTCTCAAACTTTATTAATAACAAATAAAAATGATTGTGAGCACATTAACAATTATGGAATTATATACTTACTCTCAATCTATACAAAATTTTATGAGGGTCATCTATACCAGAATTTAGAGTATTTTCAATAATTGAATTATAGGAAACAAGCAAGTTTTCACAAGTGTTATTCAATAATAGACCATAATTTTATCATTCCATAATTGTCTGAAAGATGTAGAGTATATTATATGACACTGTGCTTATTGTTTATTGACTTTGAAAATACTATTCAGTTCACAGCAAAATGCTTCCCATCCTTAGCTCAATATGATTTAGGGTTTCTTGGAAGATACACAACAGAAAATGCCCATTTAATGATCCTCTGATAATATATATCAGACAGGGCATAAAACGGTGATATATGTTCACCATCAATATTTACCATAGTTATAGATTTCAAATACAGAAGATAATTTAAAGAAGAATTTCCTATAGATGGTGAGGTTCTGCAGTTGTCCCATTTGCAGATATCATTTGTTGACTACAGCAAGTCCCAAATATATTATAGTTTCTCCTAGAGGATATCATTGATAACTCAATATATTGACCTCTCCACCCCCCCCCCCACAAAAGACTAAATGGTAAAAGAACATCCACTGCTCAGATTTTCAACATGTATTTAAATGCAATAGATTTTATCCAATAACATATATATCTGGGACAGAGAATACAGATAGGCCACCAGTAGAATTGAAAAAGAGCAGGCTGCAATTATTGCAGAAAACTACAAAGTACTTTTATTGACCTCAGATTCTTATAAAAGTAAATGCCCATTTTTTTTCAATACAATGATTTAACTAGTGTTGCAATACAACAGTGAGAGAAAAAAATACCATTGCCTCTGAACTAAATATGAGTATTGCAACAAAGGGCAAGGAAAGGCATGGGTATGTGTCAGGAGTCTGCAATACATAACTGATGAAAAACTCCCCCCCCCAAAAAAGACAAAAGCAAATATTAAAAAAGAATTGTATAACAGAGGGAATGAACTGATCAAATGATCATACTGAAAATGAGTGATGGTCAGACATAATCATGTACCATCAAGAAAAAGTTCTGAAGATCTCCAACATGTTGGGTGGACACAGCAGATAGCAATGTCTAGGAACAGATAGGTTGTGACCTCTATCCCTTAAAGGAGTTTTTAAGTTGATGAGATCATAGATTCATTTGAAAGGTAGATCCTATTGAGGAAATACCCAATACCAAAACATATTGACTTTTGTTCTATAGTTTTTAGTCTTAGAGAATTTTCTGTAGCACTAACAGGATAAATGATTTGTACAAGTTCACACAGTTAGTATATTTCAGAGGATAACATAATCAAATTATCCTAAATAATAAAGAAGTACAGCCTCCTATCTACTACTCCAAGATCCTTTTCCATTTTTATGGTTGCATTAGCCTTGATAAATATATTCATCAGAAAATTGGATTTAGAGTTTTTAAATTTTGAATACTGATACCAATTCCTCTCAATTAAATTTAAATTCAAAAGAATTAAGTTTAAATCTTCCCATATTTAAGCAGTGATACCATGTATTGAATTTCATGACAATTTGTAAAGGTTCTTCAAAGAGTATTGCAAAAGTTCCCCAGAGGGACTAAGTCTACTCAATTTCAAATGTCAACAAATCCTTATTGTACAAATATACAATTTAAAGCAGAATTATTCATTCCTTCTGAAATCATAATTGCTGCTTCCAGTTATCATTCCAAAAGACTCACTTATTTTTCATCTCCCTTGATGATTTAGATAACATATCAATTGTATTGAGTGAATCAAATCTTGTCTTTAATGCTAATGTCACAGCATTGACAGAGCCATTCTTACAGAGAAAGTCCAGATTGCACAACTATGTTTGAGGACTAGTAACTACAGAGTGGAATGATGTTAATAACTCAACAAAAATACTTTTAAAATATTTAAAATATAGAAGATAAAGGTGCAGGATACTTGCTGTCAGCAACATCTTTGACTTGCTCTTGAGAGTGGCTCAAGATTTGATCCATATTTCTCTCTCTTTATAAACTACTTTTCTGTAATATATTCAGTAAACCCCCCCCCAAAAAAAAATTCACTTTGGAAGTTAAGTCTCAGCAGTCTGATTTTGTGTCCTTTGAGATGTCTTTATTTATATATGCATCTGTACTTATATATCTTTCTCTACCAATGTCTTCCCATCATGCCCTATGATGTCATAAGATTTAGAGCCAAAATGATCCTAGAGACCATCTAACCTAGCATCCTTATTTTAGATGAAGACACCAAGGCCCAGGAAGGTCTCATGTTTTGCCAAGTCTAAACTGATAAGAAGAGGGACAAATTGACGATTTGAATCAAGACCCTTTAGAACTTCATATTCATTGATCCTTCCACTACACAGCGTGTCTTGAACATGAACATTGTCTTTCAAAATCTATGCCAGTATGAGACCTGAAGGCAACCTATCAGACTGGAAAGTCTTTGAGTAAAAGTTTATTGACAGACTGTGTGTCTGTCCTCATCTAAGTACCAGGTATGTCAACAGTCATTTATCACCAAATTGGCCAAAAGATAATGCTTTTTCTGACTCGGTAGTTCTCAAAGGTCATCTGCTAAGACAGAGAAAAGGGAGTCCTCAAGACAAAAATCTCAGTGCTTAAGTTACCAAAGAAAGCAGGTATATTATACTTCAGAGTTTTTGAGAGACATATAAACTTTATGCAATATCCAAGCATACTCTGATAAATCAAAAAGTTCAACAAGCATTTAATGGGGGTCCAGAGGGCTTAATATATACAATGCCAGACAAGAAAATAGATTCAGATAAAATATCCCAGGAAGTTTACTTCAACAAAAAGTTGCTCAGTTAAAGCCATATTCATACTCTTTAGGTCAAAGGGATGAAAAAAATCTGACCTCATTCTTCAGAAAGTAACTGGGATTTGTAATGATTTGCACAAGCTTTACCTTTCCCCATCTCTCTCCCTTTACATATATGCACAACCAACCTGAGAAAATTTTATCATCACATTCACTCAAAAGAACAAAGCCAAATTACACAATTAAAAAGAGATGGAATTAATATCATTTGTTTTTGATATAACTTTCACTAATACAACTTAACTATCAGCTAAAAAAGCAGTTGGGCAAATGAACAAATCAGCAAGATGAGTTGACTTTAGAAATATATAAAAACAATATCTGCACTAAGATACTCAAAAAATGAACAATAAAATTTCAATAAAGGAATTCTCTCATAACAATATTTCCTATCTTATATATTTTTATTTATTTTAAAAAATAATAGTTACATGGTCAGTGAGATGAGATAGAGGATGATCTATATTTCCTCCTATAAAAACAATGTAGTTGGTGAGAGTGGTCTTGACTTCTGAACTTGGAGTCAAGAAAATCTGAAGTCAAATCCTGAATCTGATTTTACTAATCGTGTGAGACTTGACAAATTATACCATATCCATATTCTTGATGCAACTCCCTAGGACTTTTTTTGATCTACATCATAGACCTGTCTGTTACATGGGATGTTCCCATTTACTATTGAAATAATTTACTCTTTGCCCATTCAAATATTTTTCATTTGTTGATTATAATATTTTTATCATGGAATTTGAGAAGTGATTTCATAGAATTTTGAAGAAGAAAGGGATACTGGAGGTTACCTAGTGCAATTATGTCACTTTTCTAAGTAAAGTGATTGGGTCTCAGGCGGTTTACATAGTAGCAGAACTGGAAATAGAATCCATTTATCCTTGTTCCCAGTCTTGCATGTAGACTACTATCCCATTTGTTGGTATGTTTTCTACAAGTATTAAGACATCATTACTCCCAACATAAGCTCCATGACCTGTTTTTTTTTTTTTAAATTAGGCTATCCTCAGTGGAAGATATTTTTGAATGTATAAGTCCTCATGAGCATTGTACTGTCTTATTATAAAACCAAATAATATTAGTTAGAAGGGATCTTAAAATTCACTCATTCATTCATTTGTTCATTCATTTACGAAGCAATTATTAAGTACCTCCAATGTATAAGGATTTCCTAGCCTCAAAGAGTTTCCTTTCTACTGGATGTAATATAGCAAATCAGTTCAGAAGTCTAGAGGGAGATGTTAGCATTTGTCTGAGATACAGAACAGTTAGTCATTTAAAAATGATATTTAGATACAGAAGGTTAGATAGATAAATTTGTTTCATTTTCAATTACTCTCAATTCTCCTACTTTATTACAATCTAGAAACCTCCCCCATAAGGAAAACTCTATCAATTCAGGATTGCACCTCTTTTCTAACTGATTTTCTTGATGTATCTTACAGAAGACAACCTATAGACTAGGAGCATTTGGAATTCCCTCTTCTTATTTCAACCTCCAGGCTTCTTTCAATTCCCAGTTTCAATTTCTTCTAAAAGTCTTTTTCTTTTTCCTTAATGTTGGTGTCTTCCCTCTGTTGATTATCTCCAATTTTTACTGTTATATTCTATCTTTATATTTTTTCCTTGTTGTTTCCCCAATAAAGTGTAAGTTTCTTGAAAGCAGGGACTATTTCTTCTTTCTTTGTATCCCCTCAAACAAAGCAAGGCACACAGTACCTGTTTCATAAATTTTTATTTCTTTATGAGCCTAGTAAATTTCCTGGGATAGTAAGAGGCTAAGTGACTTATCTAGGATCATATCATCAGTTTTTTTTTTTACTTTTTATTCTTAAATAAGAAAATTGATAATCAATGCTTTTTTTTTTCTAAAGTCTACAAAGTCTACCTAACCTTCCCAAGCCAGGTAATCCTTCTAATGTCAAGCCCTTTTTTGTAGTTTAGGAATAGGTGCCACCTGATGATGAAGGTATCCTGAGCAGATAGCAGTGAGGGATTACCCATATTTGACTCTCTATAAAATAGATATTACATTTATCTCTGCTGTTTAGGCCTGTTTTTGTTTTAAATAGTGTCAGAAAAGTGAATTTCCAGAAACATTATGAAAGGAGAGCTGCTAATATTAGGGGGAAAAGCAAACAACAAAAAATTCTTAGGCATTTAAGAACTGAATATCATAAATGGAGGCAATTCTGGAAAGGCATGTTGCTTTTTTACTCCCTGCTTTCAAAGAATCTAGCAAATATTGCAATCATAAAAATATTCTCTAAATTGTACATAAACACCATGGGAAACCACCAAGAAATACCAAAACCCAACCTCCATTGAACAACAAATAAAATGCATAACAATTTTGAATGCCATGACTTTGTATCTCATGTTTTAAACACAATAGAGACTTATAAATTTTGCAATACACACACACACACACACACACACAGATGTGTATATATGTGTCATTTTCGAAGACACAATATTACATTATGATGCTCTACTACAAATAATTCAGCAATTCTAAAATGGTTGGACATTATTCATTATGAATGAGTTTCTTTATTAAACTAATTCTATATATCATGTATTGTGCTAAATACTGGAAATAAATACATAATCAAGCAAGAGACATCAGCTTCAAGAAGCTTATGTTCCAATAAGGAATAGGAATACATATAATGAAGGTCAAGTAGTATCATTTTGAACAAAGAAGTCAGATAAAATAGTGATGGTAGTCATGGGTTAAATGATTGACTTATTCTTTCCAGCATCAGTAATACACATTTGATTACTATTATTTGATTACTTAGGACTTGAGTTGGAAGGAATTTGGTAACAGTCTATGGAAATGGTAACAGTCTATGGAATTGGTAACAGTCTATGGAAAAACTAAAAAAAAAGATTTTGAAAATCAAGTAAAGGAGGTAGAGGAAAAATTGAGAAGAGAAACATGCAGGAAAATCAAATCAGCAACTTGGAGAAGGAATTACAAAAAAATACTTAAAAAATAACAACTTAGAAACCAGTTTGGGTCAAATGGACAAAGCAATTCAAAAAGTCAATGAGAAGAAGAATGCCTTAAAAACACAATTGGACAGGTGGGAAAGGAGATACAAAAACTCTGAAGAAAATAATTCCTTCAAATGTAAAATGGAGTTAAGGGAAGTTGATTACTTTGTGAGAAACCAAGAAACAAACAAACAAAAAGAAGAATGAAAAACTTGAAGAAAATGTGATATATTTCATTGGAAAAACAACTGACCTGGAAAACAGATCCCAGAGAGATAATTTAAAAATTATTGGACTACCTGAAAATTATGAAACAAAAGAGTGCCTAGATTTCATTTTTCAAGAAATAAGACAGGAAAACTGCCCTGATATCCTAGAAGCAGAGAATAAAATAAAAATTGAAAGAATCCGCTGTCACTTCCTGAAACAGATACCAAAATGAAAAAAAAAAAAAAACTCCGAGGAATATTATAAAATTTCAGAGCTCCCAAGTCAAGGAGAAAATATTACAAGTAACTGAAAGAAACAATTTAAATATCATGGAGCTACAGTTAGGATAACATATTATCCGTTAATTTCTACATTAAGGGCTTATGGGACTTGGGACTTGGAATATGATATTCTGGAAGGCAAAAGAGCTTAGATTACAATCAAGAATCAAGCACCCAACAAAACTGAACATATACTTTAAAGGTAAAAGATATTCAATGAAATAGGGGACCTTCAAACTTTCCTGATGAAATGATCAAAACTTAACAGAAAGTTTGATCTTCAAGTACAGGACTCAGATGAAGCATAGAGAGGTTGGATAGGAAAAGCAATTTATGAGGGACTTAAAAATGTTGAACTGCTTGTATTCTTGTATTGGAAGATGATACAGATAACTCATATGGACCTTCTCATTTATTAGGACAGTTAAAAGGACCATATATAGACAAGACACAGGAGAGAGTTCAATTTGAAGATATAATATATTAAAAATATTGAGTTAATGGATGAGAAAAAAATGTACTGGAAGAAAGGGAAAGGAGAGGTAGAATGGAGTAAGTTATTTTGCATAAAAGAGGCAAGAATAAGCTTTTGCAATGGAGTGGAAGAGGGGGAAGATAAGGGGCAGTGGGTGAGTCTTTATTTATATTAGGAGTGACTCAGAGAAAAAAATAACATACACACTCAATTGTGTATAAGAAATCTATCTTATCCTAGAGGAAAATAGGAGAGGGAAGGAATGGGAGAAGGGGGTTGGGGAGGGGAGGCGGGGTATAGGCGTTAGAAGAGAGAAAAGATCATGGAAGAGGATAGTCAGATATAATACTCTTTTGAGGAGGGCCAGGGTGAAAGGAGAGGGAGAATAGAAAAAAATATAAGTGGGGGAATAGGATGGAGGGAAATACAGCCAGCAATAACACTGTGGGGGAAAAGATTGAAGCAACTTCTTTTATGGACTTATGATAAAAAAAAAAGATATCCATGCCAAAGAAAGAGCTGATGGTGTCTGAATACCTATTGAAGCATACTTTTTTTCCTCACTTTATTTTTTCTTGAGGTTTCTCTTTCTTTATGGGGGGGAGGATTATGTTTACTTTTACAACATGACTATTGTAGTAATGTGAAAAGAAAAAAAGGTAATCAACAAGAAATAAACTAAAGGGAAGGGAAGGCAACCTAAAATGTTTATAATTTCATTGGTAAATTGAGCCAGAATGTCCTGGATCTTCATATAAGAGCAGAGGTCACTTGAAATACATTTTAGATTATTTTTCTCTTTAGGTAGTAACCTGATAGGGCAAGGAATAGTGCACTGTGCCTGAAGTAAAAGAATTAAAATGAAAACAACCAAGTTCCAATCCAGCTTCAACTATTTACTAATGATGTAACCATGGATAATTCACTTAACTTCTCTTTAACTCAGTTTCTCAGTTACCTTAGTTTACCATCACCTTTAAAATGGGAATAATAATAATAATAATAATAGCCTCTTTCCCAATGTTGTGAAGATGAATGGAAATGATAGCAAAGTTCCTGGTATATTGTAAATACTTAATAAAATGCTTATTTCTCAACCCTCTTCCTCTTAGTCTTTGTCTTTAAGTAAAGATCTCACAAAATCATGAGATTTTTGAGGTGTAATGGACTAGAGATCATTGTGTTCAATTATAATGGATTCATACACTCTTATAATGGACAGGAGCACTCTATAAGAGTTATTTTCTTAGCTGCTATATTTCCAAAAACGTAACACATTGGAGCACTATATTGGCATGATGAACACCTGGTAAGGAAATTCACTCTACCTATAAGCTTTACAAATCTTCTATGACAGATAATTCCTAGAATGCTCTCTAGAACACATAGAGATTAAAGGACTTGCTCAAACTACCAACTGTCAGATAAAAGCAGCTAGAGAGTGGGGTAGATAAAATGCTGTATACTTGGAGTTAGAATGACTTAAGTAATTGAATCCTGCCATAGACACTTAATAGCTATGTTAACCAAGACAAAAGTTTACTCTTTATTCACCTCAGTATTCTCATCTGTAAAATGAACATAATAATGAACCTACCATTCAGGATTTTGTGAGGATCAAATGAGATGATATTTGTAAAACACATTGTAAACCTTAAAGCACTACATAAATTAAACTATTGTTCTTATTGTTGTGTTGATGATGATGATAATGATGGTATCGTGATGGAGGAGAATTTGAAACCAGGCTTCTGACTCCAAGTCCTTACTCTGCTACACCATTCTATTTTTACACAATGTTTCATTGTTTAGATTATACCTAATTAAATTCCTATGGTTTTGTGATCTTTGCTTCTTTATTTGTTCCATTGGTAACATACTGACTGAGTGAAAAGGATAAACTCATTTTATTTTAAGGAAATAAATGAGGTGCAGCTAGGTGGTGTAATGGATAGAGCACCAGCTCTGGAGTCAGGAGGACCTGAATTCAAATTTGACCTTAGACACTTAATAATTATCAAGCTGTGTGAGTCTGGGAAAAATCACTTAACCCCATTACCTTGCAAAAACCAAATAAATTTTAAAAAATAAACAAAATAACATATTAAATATTAGGCATATTTTGAAATCGTTTTTTTTTTTTTGAGAGATAGGATCTTCCTATCTCACATAGGTTGAAAATACAATAGCATTTCATGGATTAATCTCTGTGATAACTGTTACAAAACTTTAATCTGCTCTATTTTTTTTCCCAATCTGGGCTGATTTGCCCCTCCTTGGGCAGTGTTGCAGCCCTTTGCTGCAATGGGTTAACCAGATTTGCCTTCAGTTTAATGAAGAGGCACAATCAGGTTTAACTCTAACAATAGCTCAAATATTCAAGTGAGCCTCCAGCCTCAACCTACCCTTGTATCAGGGATGACAGGTATAAACCACCATGCCCCCCAAAATCCTTAATTATGTGGGTCAGTACTATTAACTTTTTTCTTAGCTATAATAGTTTACATTTCAATAGCACCTTATATTAGTGTGTCAATTTTTCCTTATAATAACCTTTACAAAGTCAGAGGCAAAAAAAAGTATTATTATTATTTCTATTTTATATAGGTATTTGATCAATAATTCAAATTTATATTTCTAAATTGTCACATATATTGAGTCAAACTATGTTTAAATTAGTTTGGAACTTATGTCACTTTTTTCCAAGTTTTCCATAGGAGGAAGAATTTTCCTGTTGTTAAATTTAGAAAGATACTGTGAAGTTGAAAAGAATAATATTGTGGTACATGCCAAGGGGCAAGAGAATTGTAGTTGCATTAAAGATGACTCTATGGGGAGTTGATATAGACAGCATCAATTCACTGAGACAATCACCAGCAACTGAAAAAAGAAAAATCAGTCAACTACTTTCAAACTTATCACAGAACAGAGACAGACAAAGATATAAAAGTTAAATGTCAATTGATTGAATTGAAGAAAAAAACTACCCAAGTCATGGGTTCATGACTGAAAGAAACCTCCAGTATTCAATCCAGTCTATTCCTCTGTATTCATTCCAGGTGTTATTTTAGCAAGTTAAGTTATAGAAAAACAAATATAGTGCCAAAGGAGAGCTTAGAGATTACCTAGTCAAGCCACATATTTTACAGTTGGGGATATCTCAGGCCCAACCAAGGCAAGAGTGACATCCCTGAGTCATAGAAAGCCATAGAAACATAATTCTAATCCAGAACCTTTGACTCCAAATCCAATTTTCTTTCCAATTTACTTTGATCTATCACTAGGCAACTTTTAATAAAGATATATTTGAAATCATAATACTTCTGCATCTGCAGAAAATGCAGTGAATCTCAGAAATATCTAATAATCTAGCAGAAGTTTTATACAGAAACAAACCAGAGATTTAATAAAAAATTCATAAAACTGAAATCTCTATAAAGCATTTGATTGCACATCACCCTATGAAATGTTCCAGCAAGATTATAGTTGCCAAGATTCTAACATTTTTTCATTAGTTTAATCAAAACAAATTCAAAAGAAATGTAAGAACTAAACCATCCCAAAAATGACCAAAAAAATCTTATTTTAAAATTGTGTGCTCTTTGGGGGGGGGGGGGAGAAAGAGTACCTGTGTGGAGTACTCAAACAACTAAAAAAAGGAAAAAGTCACAATTTCACTTGAATTTTTCAGGCAAGCTTATATTAACAATATTTTTGTGGGAAAAGCATGTTCAGTTTTGTTAAAAATATGAAGAGAATAACTCTTTAGTATAAATTATGATGAGCAAACCAATTTTCCTATAAAATATTCCTGTTGATAAGATAGGGATATTTAAAGGCTGTATTGACTTTTCTAGCTCAACAAAGCACAACTCAATACATCACTATTTTGCCAACACCACCAATTATTCATTAAGTATACATAGTGGCAGAACTGGATAATATCTAAGTTCCCTTCTTCTCTAGAATTGCATGACTTTTTGATGAGTCGTGGAACTAATCATAGTCTTGGAGCACAGGCAAAAGGTCCAAAATCATTTATAATGAACTACAAAGTAACATTTATATCATCATTTCAAAAACACTTATTACTGTGTGCAGAACGCTGAAAAATTCTGAGTACTTAACAGAATTTATAGAAGATATCTTATCTAAGTATAAATTAACCAGTAAAGATATTTTTCAAGTTTTGTTTTTCATTTTAATGGTTACTTTCACATATATGTATATATATATATATATATATATATGAATTTTATGGAGCATACAATCTATTATGCAGTTTGGTTTCTTTTTCAACATGCTGGATTGGGGAAAGTCTTCTTGGGCATATTTAGATTGCAGAATGACATAAATTCATATTGAGGTTAGTATGATTATTTTAAAAATCAATCAGTCAATTAATAAAGAAGAATTAAGTTTTTACTACATGAAAAGCAAGCTGCTGGGCTAAGGACATAAAAGAAAAATCAAAAATAGTCATTGACCTCAAGGAGTTACATTTTAATGGGAGGAGCAACATTTAAATGAATGGGCATATAGGAAGTATTTAAGATTAAATGGAAAGTAATCTTGGAGGGGAAAAGAGGATTGGGAAGGGCTTCCTGATTAATGTAGCACTTAACTAAGACTTGAAAGAAGCCAGGAATTCCAGATAGTGGAGCATTTCACAGGCATCTCCACCTATCCTATTCTGCATTATTTTTCTATCAGCTATTCTCAAATGAATGAGAGGAAATGCATTCTACAAAAGCCCATACTAACCTATTTTTAATGTAAATAAAGAAACAACTCAATAGTTTGAGAGCTGAATGGGGGATATGTGAGTCACCCAGTACAATATCCTGATTTTACAGATGGGGACTCTAAGGACTAAAATTATTAAGCAACTTGTCTTAAGTCACCAAATCAGGAAATAACAGAGGCTTCAAAACCAGTTTTTTAAAATTCCAATGTAATAATTTCTATTGATCCATATTGCTCCCCAAGTTATTTATATATATATATATATATATATATATATATATATATATGTATATGTGTGTGTGTGTGTGTGTGTGTGTGTGTGTGTGTGTGTGTGTGTGTGTGTGTGTGTGTGTGTGGGTGTGTGTGTATATATGTATGTGCAGTCCAGGTAGATTAAATGACTTGACCGGAAAGGTAAAGGTAATCTAGGTCAGAAGTAAAATTTAAACTCAGATCTTCCAATTTCTAACCCCTTATTACCTCTTAAAATATTAATTTTAATGGAAGTAAAGGAAAATTTAGGTCTTACCTTTTTTTTTTTTACAATTTAACTGTCTTACCATTTTACAATGACCAGAGACAGTCAAGAACATAGAAACTGTAAGAAAATAGGTGCCCTACAAAAGACTTTGACAGGGAGAAATATATTTTGAAACATGAATACTTTTCATAAGAAAAAAGTATTCATACTTTTTGAGCATTTGGAATTAAGTACTCTGATGCTCTCAGTAAGTACTTTGTGGCTCTACCGTCTCTCCCCAATTTTATTTCAGCTACCTAAAATTTTCTCTTAAATATCATTGTTGCTATTACTGTACTAGACTTGAGAGTGGTATATGTGTTTGTGTATGTTCATGTTCATGTGTATGTATATATCTTCAGACAATCTTAAGAAAAATGTTTCTGAATGCCATTCACATCCAGAGAAAAAACTAGGGAGACTTAATGCAAGCAAAGCATGCTACATTCATTTTTAAAAAACTTCTTTTATGCTTTTCCCTTTAGTTACACTTCTTCTTTCACACATGATTAATATGAAAATATGCTAAACATGATTGTACATTTACAACCTAAATCAGATTGCTCACTGCCAAAGGAAGGGCAGAGGGAAGAGAGGGTGGGAAATATTTGAAATTCAAAAGCTTGCAAAAAGAGGAATTTTGAAAACTATCTTGATATATAATTGGAAAAAAGAAAATAAAAAAAAATTAAAGTGAATGTGATTTACCTAGAAGAGAAAAAAAATGTTTCTGGGAAGTTTCCTGAATGTGGGTAGGTCAAGAATTGGTCCATCCATGGTAAGGGACCAAGGAACTATTGCCAAGTACCCAAAAGACTATTCAAAATGCCAAATGAAGAAAGTCATAGAAATAAAGGTCATATGGGTAAAAAGACATGTATAATGAATTTAGTTTCTCTAATGAACAGTTTCATGCTCTTTAACTTGGAAATTGCTGACTCTTGCCATCATTTTCCTTACTCAAAGATGAAATAACTTCACCAGAATAATAAAGCTACTGGATGTTGGAGTCAAGATTTGAACTTAGATCTCTAGATTCCAGTGTGATGCCAAAATCACACTTAAAAATATATTTAAATGTTGCACCTTGAATTTAGACCCACATTCCTAATTTGGAGTGTTTCCCATTTTGGAGGAAGTCATAGAAAAAGAGAACATCTCTTTGCCAGTCAATCAACAAAGAATTATTAAGTGATTTCTATGTTTCAGACCCTGCACTTAGCACTGATAATACAAAAAAAAGAGAGATAAAACATATGTCATTGCCTTCAAGCATCTTACAATCTGATGGCGACAAGAAAACAAATATATACAAACAAGCTATTTCTTATATCTACTGAATATAATCAACAAAGGAAAGGCACTAAAACAAAGAGGGACTGTAGACTTCTACTTCTGGTAGAAGTTGGGATTTTAGGTGGGTCTTAAAGAAAACCAGAGAAGGTAGTAAGTAGAGATGAGAAAGGAGAGTACTCAGGTGGAAACAGCCAGAGAAAATGTCTAGAGCAGAGAGATGGAGTTTCCTGTTCATGAACAGCAAGGAACCCAGTGTCACTGGATTGAAAGTATGTGAAAGAAGACTAGATATGGATATGTAGAGAGAAGAGGGTGGTTACAAAATTCATTGAATACTAGAGGATTTTGAATTGAGCCTGGAGATGATAGGGAACCACTCAAGTTTATTGAGTATGTGAGGGAAAGTGACATAGTCAGACCTGAGCTTTAGGAAAATCACTTTGACAACTGAATGGGAGAGTCTTCTCAGCCTTTTGGAAGGTTGAGAAATGTGAAAAGGGGTATAAGTAGTATGAAACTATTTTTACTGAGTTAGTAGCATACAGAAGACATTTTCCTTTCTGAGTTTAACAAAACCCATTCTTAGACTCAAAGGTCAAGGAATAATGAAAAATAATTCACTCTGCTATCTAAAAACAAATATCCATCTGTAGGAGGAAATAAAAATGTATTATAGTTCTCTTAGAGGAGTTGGAAAATGGTTATTTGGTAGATAGCATGTGTGCATGTGCATATGTAATACAAACAGAATCATCCACATCTTTGTAAACATCGAGAAAATATAGAACAGTGACTGTAATAAAATAAATAAATAAAAATAACAAAAAAATACCTAAAAGGGCTTTGAAAACATCACTAAAGGAACCCAAAATCGTGTTGTGCCAAAGAATTCAAGCTGCAGTTCATTGGTGTCTCCATAGAAACAAGACATATTGGAGGGTGTGATACATTGTGAGGGGACTAAAAAATTTAAGCCTCAGCAGAAAATAGAGAAAAGCACCTGAGGGATTTCTTTTAACCAGAAAAATGAAATTAATTATTCATTCTCTATATCAAAAGCATCAAGGTTCTGTATAGATTTACCAACCTCTCAATTAATTTTTGTTCAGTTCTAACACCTTTTAAATCCTGTTGGTGGACTGATAAAATTATAAAGCTTGTTAAAAATATTAAATTATAATATTCCCAAATAATTCTTTTCATAGCTAAAAACTCAGAAGATACTGAAAATGATTGCTTCATATGGTGTTAATTGATTCAAATAATTGTCCAGAGTCTGACAAAACCTCATGATCCAGCTAAGATGCTGTCTTCTTTAGGAGGCCAGTCCTACGTGAACAGGTAATGATCTCTCCTACCTCTGGACTGCCATAGCATAGTATACCCTTCTAGCTGTCCATCCATATTATACTTACCATTAGAATTATCCAAGTACAGCTTTCTCTCCTCTATTAAACTATAAAGTCTTTGAGGTTAGGAAATATATTTCATTCAACTTTGTTTCCCACATAGCACCTGAAAAATACTTTTGACATATTAGCGCTCAATAAATATTTATTAAATGAATGAATAAAGTCAATATGAGGAGAGTAGAAGTCCAAAAGAATTCTCTTTAGACTTTCATGGAGCTCTGTAAGTTTAAACCTCAGAAAACATTTTCCTTGAAAAACTTCCTGAAGAAAATGAAACTTCCAAATGAAATAAAGCATTTTTTTCAAACTTCAGATGTGATCTACCAAGAAGTTATTAGAATCACTGGGCATCTTGCCTTCAACACCTATGGTGCATGTTATCAGATCCTCTTTTCCTACAGCCAAGTTCCCACTGGAAACATGGGCAACATTTGTCAAAAAAAATGACCAAAGAATTTGGATTTTGACAAGGTTGGCACATCTCACCCTGCAATTATCATTCCTTTTTCAGTAAGATTTTGATGTCAATCTGCTAATCCCCATGCTTCCTGGCATTTTAATCATACTTGCCAAATAAAAAGTGGAGACAATGAGAAGTTTTAAAGTGGGTTTTATTCCAGTGAATGCTGGTCACTAACAAATATATTTAAGGGAGAACAAAGGGGATTATAAAAACTAGAGAAAAACCCAAAACATCCCATATAACGTTAACCTTTATTGTGTTATGGATCCTTCGTTCAGTCTGGATAAAATTATAGATCTCTTCTCAGATAATGTTTTTAAATGTAAAAAATTAAATGTATACTATTACAGATTAAATCAACTATGTTTAAATATGATTATAAAATATTGGGGGGGGGAGGGAAAGACAAAGGCCCCAGGTTCAGAAGCCTCAACACAATATGTTATATAACAAAGGAATTACCTCCCTAGTATACCATAGGTATCTTGCTCAAGGCACAGTGAATAGAAAACTGGACCTTGAGCTAAAAGTTCTGAGTTCATATTAAACTTCAGATACTTACTAGTTGTGTGTTCCTAGGTAATTTACTTAACCTGTTTTTCCCAGTTTCTTCACATATAAAAATGGGGATAAGACTATAATACCTGCTTTACAGGGTTGTTTAGAGGATCAAATGAGATAATATTGGTAAAAGTACTTAGTACAATGCCCAATTATATAATAGATTCTATACAAAAGTTTATTTATTTTCCCTTTTCCCTTCATGGTGATCAAAATCTTTTATCAAGTTTATCAAGCAAGCCATGAAAATTAAGAGATCTCCATCTAAATCTATAATGATATCTATCTAGGCAGCTAAAATGGCTCAATGTAAAACTTTTAGTTCTTTTTGTGCTACATTGTCCAACAAAAACACTTCAAGGGTCACAATATAGAATTCAATACCCATTCATGAATATAAATACAAGCCATACCACCAACAAACACAATAATAAAGACTCATTGGACACACTTAGAAAGAGTATCAGGCCTGAAGTCAGGAAGACCTGCCACAGTTCAAATCGGAGGTCAGATACATACAGTTATGTGACCTTGGATAAATCATATAGCCTCTGTTTGCCTCAATTTCCTCAACAATAAAAAGGCAATATACTAGCACCTCTATGGCAGGATTGTTGTAAGGATCAAATGGGATAATATTTATAAATTATTTGGAATATAAGAGAAACTCTATCCATGTTAACCATTAATATTCATCTATAAACCAAAAAGACAGAATATTAGAAGAGGAAGTGGTCCATCTATTCCAGGATTTCATTTTTTAATTAAATATTTTATTTATTTATTTTTCTAATCACATGCAATGGTAGTTTTCAACAATCTTTTTTTTGCAAGGGTTTGAGTTTTATATTTTTCTCCCTCCCTCTGTCCCTTCCCTTTCCCTTCCTCCTGACAAAAAGCAACTGAATATAAACTATACATGTATAACCACCAGCATTTCACTTGACAGAGAAGCAAAATAACTTATTTCATCATGATCACACAGGTATATAACTGACAAAGTCAGCTTTCCTTACAGCATGAGCACTATTCTCCTTGCACATTTTTTAAAAAAAATATCAACTCTCAAAGGATAGATTTGGGCACAGATAATCAGAATAGTCAAGAAAGGGGATCAATAAGAGAAATTGTATTCTGCCATAATTTGCTTCAATTTAAAAAAAATAAAATCATTCCAAAAAAGGGAGAGAAAGATCCAAAATTAATATAAGGAATTCTAGAACCTGGATGAAATTCAACTATCTAAGGCAAGGAAGGAACTGAGGAATAAGCAAAAGAAATGGAGTCACCCCAGGAAACTCGCAGGTATGGTAATGGAAAGAAAAGGATTAGTAGGGGCATGCATATGAGAGTGTGAGAAGAAAGGACATTCATGGCCAAAAGTGCCACACTCCCAAAAGAAGGATGAGACCTTTGGGGTACTATAGCATCTGGCCTTCAGAAGATTTTGAATCATGGTACTAGTAGAACAGACACTTGACTCAAGATGGCTATATGATCTCTGCATATAGGAATAAGCCCAATAACTCCACCTTATTTATGGATCCAGAGATAGAGGATGGATATGGGACACAGAGTACATAGCCCAGTGCCACATATTAGGCAGTCTTTAAAATTTTTTAAAAATAACTAATGCATGAACAAGTGAACCATGGTAGCAGATAGTAATGGGTTCCAGACTGTACAGGCAATCATTCCATTTAAAACCTTCAACCTATTTCCGCACCTGTCTTTGACATGTCATGTAGATAATACATAAAACTAATAATAAACATGAAAAGTCTATTTTCAAAAGGAAATACACAGAAGGACTTCATTCTGAAAAGTCTCTCCTGCCAAGAACTCATCCCCAGAATTTAATTACAGACTAGAGATTTCAATCCATGTCTTGTCACTATTTTAGCATGTGATGTTTACAAGAACACCAACAAAACACTAAGACAAAGAGGATATTTTCTATGTTTATTATTTCTCAAGGTGATTTAGGATTCTGAGTTGCATCTGGACAAAGTAGCTGCCTGAGATAGGTAGAGAAGACTGATAAATATCAAGTCCTTGGGATATGAGTCAGGGATTCTGATATACTAATATAGTAACTTCCAAAGGAAGAAATAATGTTGTCAACATCTACAATAAATAGGTTAGTCATGTATAACAACAAGAGGAAAAACAATAGTTTAGACACTGAATTTTATAGAAGCCTTCTTGTTAATTTAAAAAAAAATAAGATATCACAATAAATCTGAACTGGTGAGACAAAAAAAGATTTTTCTACACTTGGATTTTGTCAGAAGGGAGTAAAACACAACCAAACAAGCTTCTATCAGAGATTTATTCAAAAATCCCACATCCAGGATGCTCCAAGGATCAATTCAGATTCTGCCCAATATCCTGCAGCCTAATATTTATATACTCATTCTGTATAATGTAAAGTGTTATTCAGAATGATGATCCCACAAGGCCTTACATCATCCTTAATCACCAGAGAACATTTAAATTGTGTCAACTTCTCCTCTCTTTTAGGGTCCCAGGAGATTCTGTCCTCAGTCTCTGTTGTTCTTTTCTATCCCCTGCTTCTGAGTGAACTCTTTCACTTCCTTTATTTCTATTATCAAATTTGAACAGATGACTGAAATCTCTTATCTTCAGTCCTACTCTTTCAATATGCAAATCTTTTCACTCACTGCCTAAAACAAGGGCCAGCCCTTGAAGGAATTGGGATACCTTGAGTAAAATAAACTAATGCACAACCCATAGACTTTTTTCAAAAAGCCACTCCTTGGTAATCTTTTTATACAAAAGAAAATCTGTATGGAAGGTTACATTCTGTTCAATTACCATTGGAATAGAAACATGCAGTAAGGTATAAAATGTGCTAATCACTTCCTGTCTGACAGAAGTGATGGTCTCAAAATGCAAAATGATTTATTTTGTTTTATTATGAATTTTGTTATTTTTTTTTCTTTTTTTCAATTTTGGGGTGGTGGGGAAAAAAAGAGGATAACTATAGGGTTGTCCAAATAAAAGACAAAGAAAAGAAATCATCATTGACTTTTTTTTTAGTTTTTTTGTAAGGCAATGTGTTTTAGTGGCTTGCCCAAGGACACACAGCTAGGTAATTATTAATTGTCTAAGGCCAGATTTGAACTCAGGTACTCCTGACTCCCAGGTGAGTGCTCTATCCACTGCACCACCTAGCTGCCCTCATTGATTTTTTTTTTTTAAAATATGGAAAGCTGAAGGAAGGCTAGGAAACATAAGAAGACTAGATAGCTTTGAAAGTTACTTGTTGACATGATTATATACTTAAAAAAGAAAGTAAGCTGCATGTCATAGAGACCTGCAATTTCATATACAATCCTCTTTTGGGGGGTCCTATATTCTATAGGAAAATATTTTTTAGTACTTGTTTATTTCATAATATGTAAAATGAAATTTAAAAAATCATTTAACAAGCATTTAGCACTCTCAGACACTCATCCTTTGAAGTCAGTTCTTTTTTCTATTTTAAGGTACATTCTCTAAGGATAAAAGAGAAAGGTTTACATTTGGAGGAGTCATAAAAAAAAGATACAATATTTTTACATCAACATCATTTTTTTAATCCCTAGAAGGGAAAAAATGAAAGGATACCATGAAAAGAATATGAGTTTGTGTAAACATACACAAATTTAGCTGTATGGCCATCCCATCTCTTTTTCTTTTTTTTAATTTTTCATTAGTTAGCAGAGGCCTTGGATTCCTAAAATCATTTTAAATTCCTGACCTTCACAGTCCTATTTGTTGCCCCACTCTTACTTTTCTATGCTTCCTTTAATTCTTATTTCCTATTGCCCAAAACTCTACATATTATATACTGAATTCACCATTCTTATCCTTCACCACTCAAAGAAAAGAATTGCTCTTCCATGTGACTTCAATTTTAATATCAGAAACACTTCCACAGTTTTCTGCCCAACAAGCTGCAAAGCTTACACTGAATGAACAAATTTTTTTTTTCTGATCTAGTACTGCAACTGTGGTAAATGCAAAGTGGCAGGAAAGAATTATTCATAGGAATCAGTGATATATGTTTTTGGTAAAATTATTTTTGTTGAATTTTATTGTCCATAAGTGTTTTACTTGCTTAGTCTGAGATAGGTTTGATCCAGTACACACATAAATGGTGGCATCATTACTACTAAGATCACAGTCTCTTCTTTTCCAGTGGGTTCCAGATAACCCACATGATCCTGAGTTGACCTAAATATCTCAATATTAATAAAGTCCTGATTCTCTACCCTCTCCTGCTTTGAAACTGTGAGTTTCTTGAAAGCAAAGATTTAAAACATCACAATCCATCCCCAATACATATTCTGTAGAGCCTTGCACATGATAACCATTTAATAAGTGTCAAAATGAATACTTGTTCTCTCTTAATGTGTCTTGCTCCCCTCCTAAGCTGATACTTTTTACAGTTAAGGTAGTGGAGTGGATTGAGGGAACTGGGTTTGAGTTCTTTGTCTGCTACCTAATACCTCAGTAACCTTGTATGAGACCCCAGTGTAGTGGAAACTGGTACTGTAATCAGAACAATAGGGATTAAAATTTCAGCTCCATCACCTGCTACACTGTCTGACATTGAATAAGTCATTCACCTTCTCCAGGTCTAAGTTTCATCATCTGGAAAATATGAAGAAGTTGACTTAGATGACTGCTAAGGTCTGCTGCTGGTTTAAATGTATGATGCTATGTCCTCTATGTGCTTCAGTTTCCATATTAAAATGAAAGGACTATATCAGGTATTCTTAATTCAATATCTATAAGCTTTTAAAAGAAAACTTTGATAATTGTATTTTAGAATAATTGGCCTCCTTTGTAATCTTTTGTATTTTGCTTTATGCTTCTGAGTTAAAAAAAATCCATAAAACCTTTGTCATGGATGCATTTGACAGGTGAGCTTAGGTGGTTGGGCTTAGAAAAGGTAATAGAAGTCATTATAGGTCCTTTTCCAGGGCTGTGATAAGATGAAAGTGGTATTACTGGGACTCTGAAGCCAATCCCTTTCCAGAAAAGGATCCCTAGAAATATTAAGTTCACTGGGATGGGTGATGGATTGCTGATGAAGCTTGTTACTGATCAAAGGAGAGACAATTTTGGAAGACAGTAAGAAATAAAATGTAGTTTCCACAATTGTCCAGGTCAGGTTAACATTGTATGAGTACAATTTACTGGTTGGAAAGTCAGGAAATTTTGTCAGGAAAATTATTCTGGCAGTGGTGTACAGGATAGATTATAAGGCAAAGAGTAAGAATACTGAAGCCAGTTGTAACAGGATTCTAATTTCTGCAGTTGGAAGGGACATTTAGGGAACAGGTTTTTGACAGTCTGGCAAAGTCTATGAATCTCATATAAGAATAATGATTTTAAAAAGCACAAAATAAAATGCATAGGATGACAACAGAAGTTAGTTATACTGAAACATAGTAACCAAAACGTTTTTAAAGCAAATTCAGGAATGTCACATTGGGAACCTCTAAATCTGATTACCTTTCTCACTAATCTCCAGCACTATCTCTTCATACCAGGAAGGTTATTCTACTCTTGTAAACTTTTCCTATTCTTATTTCCATTGCTTTACATATGTTGAATGATTTTTTCTAAAATTCCATCTGTCCTTCCCTCTATCCATATAAAGTTTTTCAATTCTTCAAGGCCCAGCTCATGTTGCCCCTCTTCCATTACTGAATTCATCTGCTTTTATCTCTTCTTTCTCTGAAATGCTATTCATAGAATATACTGCAATAACAGAAAGCATCCCACCAGTTACCACTAAGGAATTTCAGGAAATTCATATTTGCTTCCCCCCACCACTGGATTTTATTGAATTAAAGATTAGAGATCTCCTATTCAGAAACCCTCACAGATTCTAGCACAATCCTAGGCACCTGGTAAAAAGTCAGAAAAATAACTTCATGAGTCACTGACTGAGTTTGAAGCAAATGGTAGGATGGCAAAAGTTTGAAAGCAACTTAGAGATGACTTAGTCTAACCCCATCTTTTAATAAATCAGGAAATTTTATGTTTAAATTATAAATTTATATATGCAATTATGCAATTATAAACAATATAGAAATTTAAAATAATATAATAAACACATAAGGAAAAATGATGATGAGAGGAAGCACAATATAATTTGAAATATTTCTGAAGGTGAGTAAAGAGAAAGGAACAAAGCTCAGGTCTCCTGACTTCTGGTGAAAGGGAAAGAATTTAAAAATCTTTCTATAACACATAACAATGATGATCAAGTCTTAATTAACTACATTGTTCTCTTCTTCTTTCTAATCTAGTGTTTGTACTCCCAGAAAGGTGAGGAGACAAAAGACCTGGGTTACCTTTCTGTTTTAGACCCAGCCTTTTGCTTGCTTTTTTCTTATAACTAATAATAAGACAACCTCTTTAAACCTATTTCCTTATCTAAAAGTAAAGAAAAACATTTATTAAGTATGAATTATGTATCACACATTTTACATTTTTATTTTACACATGAAAAACAAGGTGACAGAGGTTTAGTGATTTACTCGGGGTCATACAGTAAATCAGAGGTAGAATTCAAACTCTAGTCTTTTAAATCCAGGTCCAACACTCTATTCCCTGTTCCATACAAGCAAACAAGATAAGAATTGACCTTTAAAGAGCTTACATTCCAGTGGGGGGAAAGATAACACATATACAGGTGCTGGCAATAGAAAGTGATGGAGCAGATGAGAAAGATTCAAATAAGGGTTGAAAATATGATAAACATGAAGCAATGCTTTAGTCCTTCCTAAAATAGAGTTCTTAGGAAAAGACTCAAAAATTAGGTGAAAAAAAGTCTCAGGGTAGAGGTTTCCCAGGGAGAATGGTAAGGTTTGCCTTCCATTAAGTGATTTTCAGACTCTAAATAAGATGGTGGATTTGAAAGTGCTACGTGAATTATAAAGCTCTCTTTAAATATAAGGAATTATAATCACTAAATTGGCATTGATAAGTCATGGAGATAAGCAGTCTATCATTTTTAAAAATTTTTAAAGAAAGATTTTATATATTTTGAGATTTACAATTTTTCCTCTATTCTTGCTACTTTCCCCCCACCCTCCTTAAAAGGCAGTTTGTTAGTCTTTACATTGTTTCCATAGCATATATTGATCTAAGTTGAATGTGATGAGAGAAAAATTATATCCATAAGGAAGAAAAATAAAGTATAAGAGAGAAAAATTACATAATAAAATAATGTGGTTTTTGTCTAAATTGAAGTTAATAGTATTTGCTCTTTGCTCAAGCTCCACAATTCTTTCTCTGGATACAGATGACATTCTCCATTGCAGATAACCCAAAATTGTGCCTGATTGTTGCACTGATGGAATGAGCAAGTCCATCAAGATTGATCATCACCCCCATGTTGCTGTTAGGATGTTCAATGATTTTCTGGTTCTGCTCATCTTGCTCAGCAGTTCAAGCAAATCCTTCCATGTTTCTATAAATTCCCATCCCTCCTTGTTTCTAATATAATAATAATGTTCATGACATATATATATATACCACAGTTTGTCAAGCCATTCTCCAACTGAAGGACATTCACTTAATTTCCAATTCTTTGCCACCACAAAGAGGGTTGTTATGAATACTTTTGTACAAATGATGTTTTTACCATTTTTCACAATCTCTTCAGGTTATAAACCCAGTAGTAGTATTGCTGAATCAAAGGGTATGCACATTTTTGTTGCCCTTTGTGCAAAATTCCACATTGCTCTCCAGAAAGGTTGTATGAGTTCACAGCTCTACCAAAAATATATTAGTGTCCCAGATTTCCCAAATCCCTTCCAACATTGATCATTGTCCTTTCAGGTTATATTGGACAGTCTGAGAGGTGTGAGGTGGTCTCTCAGAGATACTTTAATTTGCATTTCTCTAATAAGTAGTGATTTAGAGCAATTTGTCATACAACTATGGATCTCTTTAATTTCCTCATCTCTAAATTGGCTTTGCATAACTTTTGATAATTTGTCAATTGGGGAATGGTTTGTTGTTTTCTTTTAAATTTGACTCAGTTCTCTGTGTATTTTAGAAATAAATCCTTTGTCAGAAATACCAGTTGTAAAAAATGTTTCCCAATTTACTACATTTCTTTTAAACTTGGTTACAATGGTTTTGACTGTAGAAAAGCCTTTTAATTTAATGTAATCAAAATTATATAGTTTGCTTTTAATGATGTTCTCCATTTCTTCTTTGGTCATAAACTACTTCCCTTTCTATTAAGCTCTGTCTGACCTTTTCATCAGGAAGAGTTGGAAGTCTCCTATTTCATTAAATGTCCATCTTTTGCCCTGGAAGAGAAGGCTCAGCTTTGCCTGATACTGGATTCTTGGCTGCATTCCAAGCACCCTTGCTTTTCCAAACATTGCATTCCAGGTCCTTTGATCCCTTAATGTTGATGTTGCCAGGTCCTGTGTAATCCTTACTGTAGTTCCTTCATATTTAAATTGTTTCTTTCTGGCTTCTTGAAAGATTTTCTCTTTTTATCTGATAGTTCTGGAATTTGGCTACAATATTCCTTAGTGTCTTTATTTTGGAATCCTTTTCCAAAGGGGATAGATGTATTTTTTCAATAACTATTTTGCCCTCTGGTTCCATGATATCAGGGCTGTTTTCTATCACTAAATCCTGTAATATTGAGTCCAGGCTTTTTTTCCCCTTCAATATTTTCAGGAAGACCAATAATTTTTAGGTTATCTTTCTTCAATCTATTCTTGAGGTCAGTGGTTTTGCTGATGTGGTATTTAACATTTTCTTCTATTTTTTTCTACTTTTTGGTTTTAACAAATTTTTGTTATCTCATGAAGTCATTAGTTTCCACAGACTCCACTCTTTTTTTTTAGGGAAGAATTTTCTTCATTTACCTTTTGCAATTCCTTTTCCAATTGGTCAATTCTATTTTTGTAAGCGTTTTCTCTTTGATCTTTTGAGCTTTTGAGAGAATTGTTTTCTTTTTTGGAATGTCCAATTGTACTTTCCAAGGATTTGCTTTCTTGTTGCAAGGTGTTAATTTTCTCTTGGGTTTCTTTTCCCAAATTTTCCAATTGATTTTTAAACTCCTTCCTGATTTCTTCAAGTAAATCCTTCTGTGCTCTAGACCAAATCATATTCTCCTCAGGGGTTCTACATCTCTCTGAATTAAGGTCTTTTGCTTCTAGGAATTTTTCTATGGGCCCCCTTTTCTGATGGCCTTTCTTCATTTTCCCAAGATCCTGTTTTGGGGGAGGGGCTGGTTCACAGAGGTTTGATACTTAGATCCCTAGAGGCTTTACTCACTCAGTGTAGTATCTCCAGCTGACCAGTAGGGGGTTGTGAAGACTTTGATCACTGAGTGGCTAGTAGGGAGGGTTGGAGGCTTTTCTCACTGAATGTAATATCTCTTCCCAGCCAGTAGGAGGTGCTAGAGGCTGGATCCTACCCTAGGACCCTGTAAGTCCCAGACTGTTAGTCCCATGGCCACATCTCCACTCTCTGGTTGTTTCCCAGAATAAAGTGGTACCCACAGCAAATTGCTTCCCATAGTGAAAGGCCCCCCAGGGCTGATTTTAGATTAGTCCAGCTCTCACCCTGCCCCCCACTGGCTATCAACACTCTGCATTAGTCACACCCTCCCTCCCATCCCTGAAGACAGACCTTGAGGTACTCGTTTTTCTAGCAATTCTTTCTGGGTTTTGTCAAATAGGACTTCCATTAAGAGGTTTGTTTCATATTGTTTATGAGGGAAGATCAGGAGACCTTAGCACAGGACCTGGCTTCTCGCCACCATCTTGGCTGGAAGAAACTGCTTCCCTTTCCATAGATCTGACAGGTATACTGTTCCTTGAACTTCTACTTTGCTTATAATATTGTTTTTTATGTCTAAATCCTATGTCCATTTTAAACTTATCTTGGTATAGGGTGTGAGGTGTTGCTCTAATCCAAGTTTCTTCCATACTAACTTCCAATTTTCCCAACAGTTTTTATTAAACAGAGGATTTTTATCCCGATAGCTGAATTCTTTGAATTTATCAAACAGCAGAACACTATTATCAATTCCTGCTATTGCACCTAGTCTATTCCACTGATCAATCACTCTATTTCTTAGCAAATACCAGACAGTTTTGATGACTGATGCTTTATAATGTGATTTTAGATCTGGTAGGTCTCAGTCACCATCTTTTGCAATTTTTTTCATTCCCTGGAAATTCTTGACTTTTTATTTCTCCATATAAACTCACTTACAATTTTTCAAACTCATTAAAATAATTCTTTTTGGAATTTTGACTAGTAAGGCACTAAATAAGTAGTTCAGTTTTGGTAGAATGGACATTTTTATTATATTAGCTCGACCTATCCATGAGCAGTTGATGTTTGCCCAGTTATTTAAATCTGATTTTATTTGTGTGAGAAGTGTTTTGTAATTGTTGTCAAAAAGTTTTTGAGTCTGCCTTCACAAATAGACTCTCAGGTATTTTATATTGCCTGAGCTTACTTTGAATGGGATTTTTCCTTTCGAGCTTTTCCTGCTGTATCTTGCTAGTCATATATAGAAAAGTTGAGGATTTATGAGGGTTTTTTAATATCCTATGACTTTGCTTAAGTTGCTAATTATTTTGAGTAGTATTTTAGATAATTTTTTAGGATTCTCAAGGTATACCATCATGTCATTTGCAAAGAGTGAGAGTTTTGTCTCTCCTACTCAATTCTAATTTCTTCCATTCCTTTTTCTTCTCTTAATGCTGAAGCTAGCTTTTCTAATTCAATATTCAATAGTAGTGATGATAATGGGAATCCTTGTTTCACCCCTGATCTTACTGGGTATGCTGCTAGCCTATTCCCATATGATGCTTCCTGATGGTTTCAGATAGATACTACTTATTATTCTAAGGAACAATCCATTTATTCCTACACACTCTCTAGTGTTTTTAGTAGGAATGGGTGCTATATGTTGTCAAAAGCTTTTTCAGCAACTATTGATACAATCATATGATTTCTGGTAGCATAATTAATAATATCAATAACAAACCTAACAGTTTTACTAATATTGAACCAAACCTGCATTCCTGGGATAGATTCTACTTGATAATAATGTATTATCTTAGTAATTGTAATTGTTTTGCAAAGATTTTACTTAGGATTTTTACATTTATATTCATCAGGGAGGTAAGTCTATAATTTTCTGTCTCTGTTTTAAATCTTCCTGATTTAGGTATCCGTACCATATTGGTGTCATAGAAAGAGTTAGTCAGAGTTCTGTCTTCACCTATTATTCCAAAGAGTTTATATATAATTGGAACCAATTGTTCCATAAAAGTTGATAGAATTCACTTGTGAATCAATCAGACCCTGGAGATTTTTTCTTAGGGAATTCAATGACGGTTTGTTGAATTTCTTTTTCTGAGATTAGGGTTATTTAGGTTTTAATTTGTTCTTCATTTAGCCTAGGCAACTTATATTTTGTAAATATTCATCCATTTCACTTAGATTGTCAAATTTATTGCCATACAGCTGGTCAAAATAATTCCAAATTATTATTTTAATTTCCTTGTCATTGGTGGTGAGTTCCTCTTGTTCATTTATGGTACTAGCATTTTGGTTTTCTTCTTTCTTTTTTTATTAAAGATTTTTATTTATTTTGAGTTTTACAATTTTTCCCTAATCTTACTTCCCTTCCCCGCCCCCCACAGAAGGCAATTTGTCATTCTTTACATTGTTTCCATGGTATATATTGATCCAAATTGAGTGTGATTAGAGAGAAATCATATCCTTAAGGAAGAAAGGTAAAGTATAAGAGATAGCAAGAGCAGACAATAAGCTATCAATTTTTTTCTAAATATAAGGTAATAGTCCTTGGTCTTTGCTCAAATTCCACAGTTGATTCTCTGGATACAGATGGTATTCTCTGCTGAAGATATCCCCAAATTGCCCCTGATTGTTGCACTGATGGAATGAGCAAGTCCATCAAGGTTGATCATCGCCCCCATGTTGTTAGGATGTACAGTGTTTTTCTGGTTCTGCTCCTCTCACTCAGTATCAGTTCATGCAAATCCCTCCAGGCTTCCCTGAATTCCCATCCCTCCTGGTTTCTAATAGAACAATAGTGTTCCATGACATGCATATACCACAATTTGCTAAGCCATTCCCCAACTGAAGAACATTTACTTGATTTTCAATTCTTTGCCACTACAAACAGGGTTGCTATGAATATTTTTGTATGAGTGATATTTTTACCCTTTTTCCTCACCTCTTCAGGGTAAAGACCCAGTAATGGTATTGCTGGATCAAAGGGTATGCACATTTTTGTTGCCCTTTGGGCATAGTTCCAAATTGCTCTCCAGAAAGGTTGGATGAGTTCATAGCTCAACCAACAATGTAATAGTGTCCCAGATTTCCCACAACCCTTCCAACAATGATCATTATCCTTTCTGGTAATATTAGCCAGTCTGAGAGGTGTGAGGTGGTACCTCAGAGAAGCTTTAATTTGCATTTATCTAATAAGTAATGATTTAATGATTTAGAGCAATTTTTCATATGACTATGGATTGTTTTGATCTTCTCATTTGTAAAATGCCTTTGCATATCCTTTCACCATTTCTCAATTGGAGAATGTTTTTTTCTCTAAAATTATGACTCAGTTCTCTGCATATTTTCAAAATGAGTCCTTTGTCAGAAACATTAGTTGTAAAGATTGTTTCTCAATTTACTACATTTCTTTTGTTCTTGATTACAGTAGTTTTGTCTGTGCAAAAGCTTTCTAATTTAAGGTAATCCAAATCATCTCATCTCATTTGTTTTTAAGCGATGTTCTCCATCTCTTCCTTAGTCATAAACTGCTTCCCTTTACATACATCTGACAGGTAAAATAGTCCTTGATCTTCTAATTTGCTTATTGTATTGTTTTAATGTCTAAATCCTGTATCCAGTTGGATCTTTTCTTGGTATAGGGTGTGAGATGTTTGCCTAATCCAAGTTGCTTCCACACTACCTTCCAATTTTCCCAGCAGTGTTTATCAAAGAGAGTTTTTATCCCAATAGCTGCACTCTTTGGGTTTATCAAACAGCAGATTACTATAATCGTTTCCTGCTATTGAACCTATTCTATTCCACTGGTTCACCACTCTGTTTCTTAGCCAATACCAGACAGTTTTGATGACTGATGCTTTATAATATAATTTTAGATCAGGTTGGGCTAAGACCCCCTTCTTTTGTACTTTTTTTTCATCGAGTCCCTGAAAATACGTGATTTTTTTATTTCTCCATACAAATTTACAACTTTTTCTAACTCATTAAAGTAATTTTTTGGAATTTTGACTAGTACGGCACTAAACAAATAGTTCAGTTTTGGTAGAATTGACATTTTTTATTATATTAGCTCTACCTATCCATGAGCAGTTGATATTTGCCCGGTTATTTAATTCTGATTTAATTTGTGTGAGAAGTGTTTTGTAATTGTTTTCAAAAAGTTTCTGAGTGTGCCTTGGCAAATAAACTCCCAGGAAATTTTTATTGTCTGAGGTTACTTTGAATGAGATTTCTCTTTCTAGCTCTTCCTGCTGTATCTTGCTAGTCATATATAGAAAAATTGAGGATTTATGAGGGTTTATTTTATATCCTGCAACTTTGCTAAAATTGCTAATTGTTTCCAGTAGTTTTTTGTATAATTTCTTGGGATTCTCTAGGTATACCATCATGTCATCTGCAAAGAGTGAGAGTTTTGTCTATTTCTTCCCAGTTCTAATTCCTTCAATTTCTTTTTTTCTCTAATTGCTGAAGCTAACATTTCTAATAGGATATTAAATAATAGTGGTGATAATGGGCACCCTTGTTTCACCCCTGATCTCATTGGGAATGCCTCTAGCCTCTCCCCACTGAATATAATGCTTGTTGATGGTTTTAGATAGATACTGCTTATTATTCTAAGAAACAGTGCATTTATTCCTATACTCTCTAGTGTTTTAGTAGGAATGGGTGCTGTATTTTGTCAAAAGCTTTTTCACCATCTATTGATATGATCATATAATTTCTCATAGTATAATCAATATATCAACAACAAACCTAACAGTTTTCCTAATATTGAACCAACCCTGCATTCCTGGGATGAATTCTACTTGGTCAAAATGTATTATCCTAGTGATAACTTGCTGTAATCGTTTTGTTAAGATTTTATTTAAGATTTTTGCATCTATATTCATCATTGCATCTATATTGCATCATCATTCATAATTTTCTTTCTCTGTTTTAACTCTTCCTGGTTTAGGTATCAGCACCATATTGGTTTCATAGAAAGAGTTAGGCAGTTATTTTTCCAAAGAGATTTTTTCTTAGGGAGTTCAATGATGGCTTTTTGAATTTCGTTTTCTGAGATAGGGTTGTTTATGTATTTAATCTCCTCTTCATTTAACCTGGGCAACTTATATTTTTGTAAATATTTGTACATTTCACTAAGATTGTTAAATTTATTGGCATACAGCTGGGAAAAATAATTCCAAATTATTATTTTAATTTCCTCCTTGTTGGTGGTAAGTTCACTTTTTCATTTATGATACTAGCAATTTGGTTTACTTCTTTCTTTTTTAAAATCAAATTGACTAGTTGTTTATCAATTTTATTGATTTATTCAAAAAAACAGTTCTTGGTTTTAATTATTTATCCAATAGTTTTCTTGCTTTTGATTTTATTAATATCTCCTTGAATTTTTAGGATTTCTAATTGGATATTTAATTGGGGATTTTTAATTTTTCTTTCAGTAATTATTTTAGTTGCATATTTAGTTCATTGATTTCCTCTTTCTCCAATTTATTCATGTAAGAATTTAAAGATATAATATATCCTCTGACAGCCACCTTAAGTGTATTCCATTGGTTTTGGTATGTTGTTTGTCATTATCTAGGATGAAATAATTAATTCTTTCTATAATTTGTTGTTTGATTCACTCATTCTTTAAAATAAGGTTATTTAATTTCCAATTAATTCTGGGTATATAACTCCATGGCCCAATATTGCATATGATTTTTATTACAATGTGATCTGAGAAAGATGTATTCACTATTTATGCCTTTCTTCAATTGGTCATTCGGTTTTTATGCCCTATGGTCAATTTTTGTGTAAGTGCCATGCACAGTAGGAAAAAAAAGTATATTCCTTTCTATCCCCATTCAGTTTCCTCTATACGTCTATCATATCTAAGTATTCTAACAATCTATTTACCTCCTTAACTTCCTTCTTCTTTATTTTATGATTAGATTTATCTAAATCTGAGAGCAGGAGGTTGGGGTCTCCCACTAGTAGAGTTTTACTGTCCATGTCTTCCTTTCTTTTCAACTTCTCCTTTAAGAATTTGGATGCTATACCAATGGGCGCATACATATTTAGTATTGAAATTACTTTATTATCTATGGTACCTTTTAGGAGGATATAGTTTCCTTCCTTATCTCTTTTAGCACTATCTATTTCTTTTTTAGGATTTTTGCAAGGCAAATAGGGTTAAATGGCTTGCCCAAGGCTACACAGCGAGGTAATTATTAAGTGTCTGAGATCAAATTTGAACCCAGGTACTCCTGACTCCAGGGCTGGTGCTTTATCCACTATGCCACCTAGCCGCCCCAGCACTATCTATTTTTGCAGCTAGGATTGCTACCCCTGCTTTTTTTCACTTCAGCTGAAGAAAAATATATTTTTCTCCAACCTTTTACCTTTACTCTATATGTATTTCTCTTCTTCAAATGAGTTTCTTGTAAGCAACATATTGTAGGATTCTGGTTTTTAATCCACTCTGCTATCTGCTTATATTGTAAGGGAGAGTCCATCCCATTCACATTCAAATTTATAATTGCTAACTCTTTATTGCCCTCCATGCTATCTTCCCTCTGCTTGTATTTTCCCCTTTTTTCCCCTTTTATCCATATTCCCCAGTATTTTTTCTGAATACTGTCCCTTTCAGTGTGTTTGCCCTTCTATATCAACCCCCTCCCCTTTCTCTTTTCCCCTTCTTCCTTCCCTTCTTGTTGTTATTTCCCATTTATCTCCCCCCACCCCTTTCTCCTTTTAATACTTGATAGGTAAAATAAGTTTGGTTGGGTTTTTTTTTTAGATTTTTCAAGGCAATGGGGTTAAAGTGGCTTGCCCAAGGCCACACAGCTAGGTAATTATTAAGTGTCTGAGGCTGGATTTGAACTCGGGCAGTGCTGACTCCAGGGCCAGTGCACTATCCACTGTGCCACCCAGCTGCCCCCTAAGATAAGTTTCTTAAATCAACTGCATATGTAAGGTAACTTTAATCCAAGTCTGATGAGAGGAAGATTCAGGTGCTTCTCACCTCCTCCCTTCTTCCCCACTATTACAATAGGTCTGTGGTAACAATGTAATGAGATTTACCCCATTCATTCTCCTCCATCCTCTTGTCTCCTTACTGTCCCCCCCCCCACTTTTAAGGAGGTATTGTTTTAAAATTATTCTATCTGAGTCACAAAAAAGTCATGAGTATCTATCACATCTGGCTAAGCATATTCTCTCTAACATACAATTCTCAAGAGTTATTAGGGTCTTTCTCCTGGTAGAGATATAGTCAGTTTTTTCTTATTGGATAACAGTCTCACAAATAAGTAATCAGCTACCATCACTTCTGGCTAAGTATATTCTCTCTAATAGTGTTACAATTCTCAAGAGTTATGAGAATCTTTCTCCCAGGTGGGGATATGGCCAGTTTCATCTTATTGGATAGCAGTTTTTTTCTTTACCCATTTTTTTTAACTTTTTCATGTGTCTGTTGAACCTCCTTTGTGACATCCAAGTTTTCTATTTAGCTCTGGACTTTTCATCAGGAAATGTTGGAAATCTCCCATTTCATTAAATGTCCATCTTTTCCCCTGGATGAGAAAGCTCAGCCTTTCCAGAGAGTGGATTCTTGGTTGCATTCCAAGCTCCCTTGCTCTTTGGAATATCTCATTCCAGGTCCTTTGATCCTTTAATGTTGATGCAGCCAGGTTTTGTGTAATCCTTACTGTGGCTCCTTGGTATTTAATTTTTTTATTTCTGGCTGCTTGTAGGATTTTCTCTTTTGTCTGATAGTTCTGGAATTTGGCCATAGTATTCCTTGATATTTTCATTTTAGGATCTCTTTCTGGAAGGGTTTGGTGTATTCTTTCAATAACTATTTTGTCCTCTGGTTCTATGTTATCAGAGCAATTTTCCATCACTAAATCCTGTAATATCAAGTCCAGCTTTTGTTTTCTCTTCAGTGTTTTCAGGAAGACCTATAATTCTCAGGTTGTCCCTTCTTAATCTATTCTTGAGCTCAGTGGTTTTGCTGATGAGGTATTTTATATTTTCTTCTATTTTTTCGATCTTTTGGTTTTTTTTTTAACAAAATCCTGCTGTCTCATGAAGTCATTAGTTTCCACTGATTCCATTCTATATTTTTGAGAAGAATTTTCTTCATTTTGCAACTTTTGCAACTCCTTTTCCTATTGGTCAATTCTATTTTCCAAGGAATTTTCCAATTGCCCAAGTATCATTTTGAGAGATTATTTTCTTTTTGCATTTGCCTGATTTAGGATTTGAGAGAATATTTTCTTTTTTGTCATTTGCCCAATTGAGGATCCAAGAGAATTATCCCCATTTTGTATTTGTCCAATTGTATTTTCCAAGGATTTGTTTTCTTATTGTGATATGTTAATTTTTTTCTTGCCACATGTTAATTTTCTCTTGAGTTTTTTCCCCAATTTTGCCATTTGATTTTAAACTCCTTCCTGATTTCTTCATGGAAGTCTTTCTGGGCTGGAGACCAATCCATATTCTCCTCAAATCTCCTCCTAGATCTTTCTGGGTTAGACTCTTCTAAGTATTTCTCCATGGATTCTCCTTCTGCTGGCCTTTCTTCATCTTCCTAGGATCTTGTGTTGGGGGGGCTGGCCCTTAGAGGTTTGTTTTTGAATATCCTAGAGGCTTTGTTTATCTGGCTAAATAATTCTAAGAGCCAGCCAGTAGGGGGTACTGGTTGCCTTCTCTGGAGTGTTTGAGGCCCTCAGCAGCAGGGTCTGAGTTGACCTTGAACAATATGCTGGGCTGGGGCGGGGGTATCTCCATTTTAGCTGAGTGAACTCTATTGCACACACCTAAGCCTGAGGGGGTGGGGGTGGGAGGTCATTTACTGTTTGCTCTGGGAAGAGGGCTCCACTGAAATTATGGAGCTCAGGTCCCTTGCCCTGCTGGTTGTTCTCCAGATGTGCTCTGAAATTCTCTGTGCTGGAGCTCACCCTCCTGTAGCACCCCCCCCCCCCAAAAAAAATTCTGAGGTTAAAGTTGGATCTCAGACTGCCACATCAAAAACCTCTGCAGAGGAGGCAGTCCAACCCCTCCCTGCCCCTCCCCCTGGCTCTGCTCTCTCTCCCGATTCATCCACAGTCTCCTGAGACAGATCTTGTTGGTAGGTGCTCTTCTCCTAGCTTCTTTTTCTGGGTTTTGTAGATCGAATTTCTATTAAGAGGTTTCTTTCATGTTGTTTTTGAGGGGAACAAAGAGCACTTAACACAGTGCCTGTCTTCTCTCTGCCATCTTGGCCAGAAGTCTGTATTCTGTCTTAACAGGAAACATGCTAGAGTCTGTAGAATTATGTGGCTGAAATCACAGCAACTTTACAAATTCTGCCTCTTCAGTCTTTACCACAAAAGAAGAGTACTCTTATACATAGGCAAAAATGTTTATCAGGTGTACTGTTCACATAGATTTTCTTGTAACTGATCCAGCAAGCCACTGGAACTGACTCAGCTCACCTGAAACTAGGAAAAATAGTGATTAAGGTTCTGGCTTGGCTCACAGTTGTTATGGTTTTTAACATATCTTGAGAAGACAGTGTTTGCTGTTGTCAGCAGGGGAAAAAGATGTTTATTTTAATAACAAGGGTATATACATGTTGGTTAATTTATGTAGAAGAAGGCACACCCAGAGATAAGTGATTATTATGGGTATTGCCTGAACTGGCTACTGCACCAATAGGATTATTGTAAACCTGAACAAAATCAGTTACATTTTTTTCATTATAAGACCTGCCTTTCAGAGGAAGCTTGGAGAACTTTACAACTTCCTCAAATACTTACAAGTTAAAAATAATAATACCATACTTAAGTTTCTTTGGTCTGATGATCCCAAGGAACTTATTAATCAATATTAGTTCCATTTTACCAATAAAAAAAATCTAAGACATACACTGAACTAGTGTTAAGTCCACAAGACTCTCAAGCCTCTGTTTTATGCCAGAACCAGTATAAAGAATCCTGGGTTTAAAAATCTTGATCTTGCTCCTTATTACTCATATGACACTTGGCAAATTGTATAACCTCCAAAGGTATCAGTTTCTTAACTATAAAATGAAGGGAGTGGATTAAACAAAAGTTCCTTCTAACCCAAATTCCTATATATTCCTTTTTTGGGGGGACAGTAGGGTTTTGACTTGCCCAAGGTCACACAGCTAGTAAGTATCAAATACCTATGGCTGGATTTGAATTCAGGTTCTTCTGACTCCAGTCAATTCAATCTACCACCTAGTTGTCCCTCTAATCCTGATTACTGTGACTTTCTAGCCTAAGTAAACTATGTAATAAAGTATCAACTGTATCAATATGGAGGAACATGGGAGACAAACATGAAGAAGCATTGAATGGTAACTATCATTGAACAGAACAGGTAGATGGTTCAGTGAAAAAGAGTACTAGTAGGGCAGCTAGGTGGTGTAGTGGTAGAACACCGGCCTTGGAGTCAGGAGTACCTAGGTTCAAATCTGGTCTCAGACACTTAATCTTTACCTAGCTGTGTGGCCTTGGGCAAGCCACTTAACCCCATTTGCCTTGCAAAAACCTTAAAAAAAAAAAAAAGAGTACTAGCCCCAGAGTTAAGAAAGATTCATCTTCAAATTTGGCCTCACACATTTAGTAGTTTTTTGAGCCTGAGCAAGTTACTTAACCCTATTTGCCTCAGTTTCCTCCTCTATAAAATTACTTGAAAAAAGAAATGAAATATTCCTTAAATATCTTTTCCAACTCCAAATGGGGTCACAGAGTTAGACACAACTGAAAATGACTGAACAATAACTACACTTGAATTTGTACCTGAATTAAGGAATGTGGGACTACTTCCTGTAATCAGTTAATCCTATATTCCTATGAAAGGATGTTTTATGAGTTCAAACTCACATTTCTCATTATAGAACCTATAACCTACAGCTCTTTGCTTATTTTAAAAATTATCCAGAGGAATATAATGCATTTGGAAAATTACAGGAGTCATTTATTAGTCATTTAAAACAGTTTAGTTTCAATGACCTAATCATTAGGACCTAGCTATAAAACATTGGTAAATGAATGCTTTTGAATGAATATATAATGCGTTCAGTGGTCTGCTAAGATAGAAAGAACACTGGATTTAGAATCACAGAGCCTGGGTTTGAATTTTGCCTTTGGTGATTATTAAGTGACCATATGCAAATAATTTCACCTTTGTTATACGTTTCTCATCTGTAAAATAAAAGGGTTGAATTGCAGCAATGTATGATGACTCTGGAGTCAGAAGGCCTTGATTCAAATTCCACCTTTAAAACTTTCTAAGTGTGTAAACTCCATTTCTTTAAACTTTAAAATGAGGTTGGTCTAGAGATGGTTTCTGAGGTGCCTTCTAGCTTTAAATCTGCAATCCTAGGATTACATGATGTCTAAGGTCCCATACAGATCAGAAATCCAGGGATCCTACAAATTGAGTTTATTTGTCTGACAAAATGAGGCCAATGGATTGGATTAAATGAATTATCTAAAGATCCATCTAGGCAACTAGATGTCAAAATGGACAGAACAGTGGGTTTAGAATCAGCAGATTCATGTTCATGAGTTCAAATCTGGCCTTAGAAAATAGCTGTATGAAGCAGGACAAGTCATCTAACTGTGTTTGCCTCAAGTTCTTTTTTTAATAATATGGAGAAGTAAGTAGCGAACATTCTAGTATTTTTGCCAAGAAAATCCTAACTAGCGTCACAAAAAATTAGACATCACTGAAAATAACTGAAAAATAACAAAAAAATTCATCCAATTTAAATCTTATGATCTGTGATTTTTCACTAATTCTAATCAGCTTTTATATATGACATCAAACTTATTTTCATTAGCTTCTGTTGAGATTGAATATTGGTACCACATAATAAGTTCAGGATTAACAAGTTCAAAAGGAAGATTTCAAATTATCATTACTGTATTTATGTTTTTGCTTTGGTACAATCAAAATTCCTCATCAGCCTTAGTTATATGAGTCAAACAATGTCATAGAGAAAATATTGCTTCCCACTCCATAAAAGACTGAGATGCTTACATCTAGCTATTCTAAGCAAATTATAACTGTGCTGTATTCAAAAAGCAAAATTAATGCCCACTAATCATTTTTGAGCTGCCTTCAGGCTTAAAGAAAATATCAAAGAATAACAATATGGATTGTCTTAGTTCAATCAGTCTATAAAAATCTGGTTTTCAAGGATTCACCACCTGCCAGCAATTTTATTTATAAGGAAATTTGCAGTTTCTAAATTTATATTAAAAGGCATTTATATGGATGATATCTCTCTTTCTGGGGGTGCACTTTTAGGAAATGGAGGGGCACAATTCAGAAATTCACAGGCTAAGAATTGAAAACTAAGTAAATACAAAATTGAAACCCCTTCATTTGCAAAAATTACTTCAGAATCCTATAAAGGTAGGATTTCTGGTTCTATGAGAAAGAAGCAATCTAGAGAGGGAAAAGAATAAGTGAAAAGGGGGTAGAGTAGAAAGAAATCCTTAATTGATTTATGCCAATCATGTATGATTATTTTGGAAGAAGATACTGGTTTTTCCCTGGAATCACCAGTATTTCTCAAAAAGAACAGATGGCAAAAGTTGGAGCACTATCTCTGCCTAAAGAGCACCTTCCATTAAATAGCAGCATTTGATTAAAAACCCTTGACTCTATCTCCATCAGACAACCTTCAGGTAGATCCAAATTGACAGATTCAAATACTTTCAGGCATGGCAATTGTTGATTCTTTAGCAAACATGTTCCAGAGGCATGTGTTTCTTACTTTTTTAAATTTAATCACCCATGAGTATAATAGTCTATCTTTGAAAACTACAGCTAGGCTAAATGTGAATACAGTTTTCCTTCATGTGCACAAGTGTTACAGGATGATAGAGCAAATCCAATTATAGCAAATAACATTGCCAAAAAAAACTCTTCACAATTAAAAAGTCTTAGAGAAATGTGATAGTGTAAGGAGGGGGAGGGAAAGAGTATAAATTGAAAGGATAGGTTTTTTCCTCAAGCACTTATGTTTTTTCATATAAAAATGGGATTATGATTTTCTTTACAATAATAATCAAAATATTTAAGGCAAGGTAATGTGCTCATTGCTATTCAGCTTCTACTCCCACCCAAAAATGTCATACCTATGGATTATAAAACTTCACATAAAACTATCAGATTGTTTAAAATTCCTTATGTGGAAGAATAGAAATGAGTTTCTTCAAGAGAAGAGTACTACTATGTTTTCAATAGAAATAAGGAAAAATTAAGTGCTTTTTTTGGCTAGGGCATTAATTCTTGTTGGCATGAAATAGAGATAAACAGCTAGATTTCTATTTTTTCTGACAAGACTCAAAGACTAGGGGTTGAATGGACACTCAAAATATCAATTTTTCACTTATGAGAATGAATAAGTCATATTATTGCTTTTTGATAGCACATGATATTCACATAATTTTATATTTGAAATCACTTTGTGTATATAATTTTATTTAGGAGCATATTATCCTGCTTTCTTTTTGTTTGCTTTTTTAAGTTTTTGCAAGGCAATGGGGTTGAGTGACTTTCCCAGGGTCACACAGCTAGGTAATATTTAGTGTCTCAGATTGAATTTGAACTCAAGTCTTCCTGACTCCAGTGTTGGTGTTCTATTCACTGAGCCACCTAGCTACCCATCATCCTGCTTTCTGAATCTGTCTAATAGTGTGAAAAAAACTAAGTTCAGAAACCATGCCCACATTCTGTGTTTTATGTAAGTCCTAGTAGAATTATATATATATATATATATATATGTATATATATATATATATACATTCATAACATATGCATATATATATGTGGTAGGTATGTACTCAATAATTGTTATGTATAACATTTCATATAACTTTCTCACTTTTTTCTTTCCATATAAAAATTTTATGAAGCTAGAAAAGTTAATAGTACTAATGCTGATAATTTTCTTTATATCTAGCTTTATTCTTTATATTTCAACTTTTAAGAAACCAGAAACCTAAGAAAAACTAGATTTCTTCAGGTTCAGTCACTTATATATTCCATTTCCAAGAAAATTTAAAAGTAATTGGAAAATCTGTATATATTGTCTAAAACTTCAAATGTGTAATAATTCCAATGTGATGAAAAGTATTGAGCCAAACAAGTCATCTTTAATAAAATTGATTGACCCCAGACTAACAGTTTTTCCATAGTTTCCAAATTTTCAGAAATAGTACCTATATTGAATCTGAAATCTCAGTGAATTTGACTTTCAAAAAAATTAAGCAATATTTGAAACAGGAAAATTCCAACACAATATAAAGGTTGGGGAATTCTATCAAGTCCTCATTAAATAGATTTGACTCATGTATGTATTTATTATTTAGTAAAAGAAACATATAAATACACACATACACCTTAATCATTGACAAAATTCAGTGTCTCTTGAGGTTAAGGATATTGTTCATTTATATAATTAGTTGGTTATTGGAGGATTGCCTGATTCTTATCATTGATAATATATGACAACAATGCCAGTTTCTCTATTGCTCATCCAAATTTGAACCCTGTCTACTATGTTCATCTGTGTGATGTTGGGCAATTACTCAAAATATTTGTTTCCTCAGTTTCCTCTTGCATAAAGTTGGAGGTATTAGACTAGGTAATTTCTTAGTTCCCTTCTAATGCTAACATTTTGTGATTTTGATTTTCAGACTTTATCATAAGAAACAGACTTCACTTACTTTGAACCCATTATTCTGGCACACAGATCCCTTTATTCTATTGAGCCCCCTGCATCTACTGATTTTTATATTCCTATAATTGTCATTGAAATGGCTTACAGATTGCTACCAAGATGCCGGACCATTACCTCTCACCTCCCTCTGCTCACAAACAAGGTTGACTCACTCCATAACATATGTGGGCAGGAAGACACTAGAAAGGACTTTTAAAACCTACTTAATCTAATCTTCTACTCATATAAAAATTTACTGTACAGTTTCCCAGCAGAAGGAATATTGGGTCACAAATCATATTTTGGTTTCCTTAGCTAAATCCCTTACTGGTGAAGCAAGTCCAATAATTCACAAAGTTTTAGAGTCAGGAGGCATCTTAGATTCAACTTCCTCATTTTGTAGATGAGAAATTTAAAGCTTGGGAAGGAAGATCATCTAGCCCAAAGTCACATAATTGGTTAGTAGCAGATAATAGGCCTCAAACACAGAGGTATTCTGCCTGATTCAATGTTCCTCCCACTTAGTCATTGTACTCTACTCCTCACCTCAAACCTATTGATCAGTAGAGGAGAGAATAAAGGAAAAGAAAATGTGGAGATGGAAGAGGGAAGAGACAAGTATTCGGGAAAAGTTCCATTGATAAACTGAAGGAAGAAATCATAGCTCTTAAATTGGAAAGAACCTCAGAAGACATCCTAAACCAATCCCCTCATTTTACACTCAAAGAAAATTAGACCCATAGAGATTAAGTAACTTATTCAAAGTCATACAGGTACTAAATACTATTTACATTACTGGAAGGACTATTGATCACATTTCCATTTCCAGGACCTCCTATACATTTAGACATAACATATACCTACACAGTATATGATCAACAAGAGGAATACTTAGTTTTACTTGATCTGTGTAAACAGAATCAACAAACCATTCTCAGCCTAGAGCAGTTTAGCTCATGAGTTCCTAGCAGAAAATATCATGGCATGATGGAAAATGTACTGGCTTTGAAAATAAAAAGACTTGGCATCTGGGTCTACAGATCATAAGAATCCAAAGGCCCTAAGAGGTTATCTAGTTCCAACTTCTTTATATGTAAGAAAACTGAGCCTCAAGAAACTGAAGTAACTTAGCAAAGGTCACACAGGAGAGAGACAAATAAAAATTAAGTTTTTTTGTACTGTAATACCATGCTTTTTTAGACTGCTTACATGTGATACCAAAATAATCTGTGGAAAAATGATACTCATTTTGATTAGTTATTAGACACAGAACACCAACCTATCAAACTCATCATCAGTGGCTCTGCTACAAAAACTCTATGACCTTGTGGAAAAGGCAGGTAGTCTTGGACAGAGCAATAAACGACAATTTTGTAACCCAGGCCAAACAGCACAAAGCATGCTCTTAAAGCTACTTTGGGATTCATGATTTGAAAGGGGAGAAAAGGTATGAAATAATTAAAACAATACTACATGATTGGAAGGGATAATTAGTTAATAAAGTGTAAGGAAGCAAGGAAGTAAGGAAAAGGGAAAGAAGAAAAGAAAGAAGGGGCATAGAGATGGAGGGAGCCAAGGGGGAGGGAAGTAGAGTAAATAGAACTGGTTTCATATCCTTGCTTTTTGCTCATTAATTCTGTGACTTTGCATACATTGCTTTACTTTTCTGTGCCACATTACATATTTTGGACCCTCTAGATTTCACTCTCTCTATAAAAAAAATTGTCCTATCCTAGCTATGTCTCTGATCTTGAGCACCTCAGAGTTTGGGGGCTTCCCAATCATCTTTTTCTTTCTTCCTACTTTATTTGCTTCATAGATTTATTTCTATTTTTATTTTTTATTTTCATCCATTTGTACATGTATATTTCCAAGTTACAAAATTTCTCTCCACCCTTCTTTCCCACCCCCCCACTCCCCTCAGTAGGGAACAGTCAGGTTAGTATATTATATACATATTTTGTTAAACATATTTACAAATTAATAATTTTTAGCATGAGGAATTAGGATTAAGGGAAAGAGATATGTAAGAGATAATTTTTATAAAATGTTCATCAGGTTTTTTCCTGTGTTTTTTGTTTTGTTTTTCTTCATCTAGTTGGGGATAAGATAAACCATAACCAGTCTAATACAGTTGTCCAAGCTCTCTGGACTGTCCAGAGGAGTTGCTTCCATCAATGATGTTCATCTCATAATGTAGCTGACGTGTACATTGTTCTCTTGACTCTACTCCCTTGCTTCATAGATTTCTGACACTAAAATTCAAAGGTGAAGAATACAGATTCCTAATTTTTTTTTTAACTTAGTCAGTCTTTCATAAAAACTGATTAAACCAGAACGGCCATGTAGCTTCTGACACTAGGATGAATCAGGACTCATATTTTGTCTTTCCAAGATAGCAATTCAAATTAGTCTTCTAAATGCATTCTCTTAGAATGGCTCCTATCTAATTTCTGTTGCTAATTAAGCACAAAGGCCCAGACCCCATGTCCAATGCAGCTCAGCAAAAGGAACATCTGCTTGCAATTTATCTTTTATATCAGTGCATTTCTTACACAATGAGATCCCACTACATTTTCTCTCATACCCTTTTTCCCCCATCCACTGAGAACTCTTCAAATAGGCAATGGCTTGACATAAGACATAATTTGTCTTTTATGGAATATTTAAAGAACTTTCTACTTCACTGAGGAAATGAAAAAGAAGTTGAATTTGATAAGTGTATATTAAGTGTATATTAAGTACCTACAAGACACTGTTCTAGACTCTGGGAATACAAGGATTAAGTTTATAATCTAAAGTGACTAAAATAACCAGCATATAAATAAATGAATATAAAGATAAACTTTTGAAGTAGTTGGAAGGACAATGCAGACTACAGACTACAAAAATATATATTTAATGACATAATGCATGTAAGTTGCTTTGCAAAACTGTAAAGATAAATTCTTACCTTCATCCTCATCCTCATCCTCATCATCATTATTATTATTACATTAGTAGTAATTAGTAGTATTACACAAGGTATAATGGGCTCCTGCTCACTAATTGTTTATTTTTCACAATGTAAACAAATATTATGGCTTCCAGACAACCTCAGCACTTTACAGCTTCCTTTCTCAAAATGAAAAAGTCTTTCTTCATATTGGACCTATCAGATTGATTTCTCACTACCCTGTCACCTTCTACCAATTAACCAAAAAGGTCTATGATTTGCAAAGATGTGGTTCTTTAGACTGGTAGAATGGCATCTTGAGGTGTTCATGGCTCCTATTCACTTGAAAAGGATAAATGTTCCCTTTTGGCTCAATGTGAAATATTTTCTGGCAATAAATCCAGGAAAAAATATTGTGAGTCATCAAGTCTGATTCTTAGAATTTCTCTGGACTTCTGTCCTTGACATGCTTGCTTGGGTCTTATAAAACTGACCATGTGATCCATACTTCAATTATTGGTACATATTACTATGACAAGAGGATTCCTGCAAGGTCTTAGTATAATCAATCTAGATGAGATGCACACAGCCAAGGAATCCACTCAGCATATGCAGTAAACTACATTGAAGTTGGCTCAGCTGACTTACCGCTTGAATACCACTGCAGTTTCAAATCATTCCCACCCTCCCCTTCTTGCCAGGAGTTTGCCCAAACATAAAATATAACTGAGAATGAGTTCACTGCTTCAGATCCAATTTGGCATCTATTTGGCAATAACTGTCATGACTCAAAATAGTCAGGTTATAACCTTGTTATAATACCAGCTGCATTTGTGGGGTTTTTTGTTTTGTTTTGTTTTGTTTTTTGTTTTTCATCTTGATCTTGACAATTTTTTCCTCAGTTTTGCTTGGAAGCTGGAAAATTTCTAAAAGGTCCTTCCATTTGTGATCACAGGAAAATGGTAAACCATTTTCTTCTTGTGTTCCAAAAGCACAAGATCTGAAATCTTCTGTCTTCAATTTGATTAGTTAGTTGAAGGTTCAAACAAACCCTCATCTTGATGAAGCATCAAGGTATATATTTTCCTATCAGATATTCCAGACAACTAATTATAATAGCTCTCATTAGTGACCCTTTTAAACAGAGGCAATCACCAGGGCAGCCATTTGCCCATATGGCTGATCACAAGAAGAGACACAAGAAGGAAGGAACTTATCTGTGAGCCAAAATCTGGCCTGAATAAATGGATTAAACAATTCAATAAATGTTTCTTAGGGACCTACAATAGGCAAAGTCTTATGCTACAACCTCAAAGCAAATATTTGTAAACAAAGCAGGGATGGAGTAGGAATAATAAAAATAATTAAAAGGGCAATAACACATATATATTTTAAAAATTTATTTATTTTTGAATTTTACAATTTTTCCCCCGAATCTCCCTTCCCTCACTCCCCACAGAGGGCAGTTTGTTAGACTTTACATTAACACATATACTTTTAAAAAAATTATTCCTGGGGCGGCTAGGTGGCGTAGTGGATAAAGCATCGGCCTTGGAGTCAGGAGTACCTGGGTTCAAATCTGGTCTCAGACACTTAATAATTACCTAGCCAATTAACCCCATTTGCCTTGCAAAAAAAAAAAACCTAAAAAAAAAATATTCCTAATAGACCAGATCAGAATTCTTCTATATAAGGTGTTCCCAGGGAGAAAATTCCTCTAGTCCTCACAGTAACATCCCCTATGAGGTAGACAGGCATGTATTTACTACTTACAATTCTACACATGAAGAAAGTGAGAATCTAAGAAACTAAGTGACTGCCCAAAAGATCACTAGAAGAGTCAGGGTTTATGAGTCCTAGTCCAATTTTCTTTCAAAATGAGAGACATATAAAGTCAGAGAGATGGCTATAGAGAAAGAGAAACAGAGAAACAAAGAGATAGAAAGAGGAGGTCCAGTGGTTCTTTGATCTTTATCCTACACAGAGACTCAAAAATGGAATGGGATTTGTTTTAAGTTAAGTCATGTCCTAGGAATATGAAAGGATGTAGGACCAGGAACTGAAGAGAAATAGAATTTTGGGAAAAATGAAATAATGGAAAATTGATTAAGTATCTTATCTTTTTATTTATCTCTATAAGGACTAGGCATCTACATAAATATTCAACTGAATGGATAATTTTAATGTAACAAATTTCACATAATTTTTGTCTCTGACATCAGGATAGGAGTAATGGAAACAGGAGGGAAATTCAGTTGGATTCTACCATACTATTTCAGAATCAAACTCTCAGGAAAGCCATAGCTAGATATAAATGTCTATGGATCAGAAAATACCTGAGCAGCAGGTAGAGAAAGGGATTGTGACTACTTATTGTCAGTGGCACAAATAGACCATACAATTTAAAATATTTTATGCCAACCTTGATTAAATCATATATATATATATATATGCATATATATATATATATATAATGTAGCATTATATTTGGGAATGAATGAAGAGGGAAGGGAAAACTAAAAGATAATTTAGCTTTACTTAATTTTACAAATAAGCAAACTGAGATACAAAGAAATACAGATGAGAAACAGGTCTTTTCCACTTAAACAGATTGCTTTCCAATAATTCAACTACTCCAATATTCAACTATCAACCTTTTTTATCCTTTAAACTAGACAAAGCAATCTATGTGTATAGCTATAGAGCTAGGATTCTTAATTATCAAATATTTAGGGGTTTTGCACTAGGCCAAAGTAATTCTACGTCAATGGACTAAGCAAAAATTCTGCATCATCTGAAAATTATATATATTTATCAACACTTTTACTAACATGAATTTCTCCAATTTCCTATCTATCTTCCCTAACTACTACCATCTCCCATGTCAAGAAGTTAACCAAACTTAAATGAATCAATGTAAGTTCTCCCTTGATAAGCCTTCATAATTTTTTCATCTTGTGGAATTATTGTTCAAATTAATAATATTGTATCATAAAGAATTCAAATATATATACAGAAAAAGTCAAGATTTTCCCCAATATAGTTTCTCATGAAAAACAAAGGAGGAAGTATGTGTTTTTTAAAGTTCAACTAAAAGTATAGATTACTTATTTGGAGGCCAACTTTCTCATTCTTATTAAATTGCTGCCAGATTGTTATTAGGCCTCAGGCACTCAAGCCAATGCATATTTTTACATCAGCCTAATAAATCCCAGCCAGGCTTTAATCACTGGACAAAAATGTTTGTCACACTAAGGTTTGAAAAGACAAAGCATTATATAGTTCTTATGGTCATCACAAAAGATACTTTTGAAATGAAATTGATTTCCTAATGAAGCTTCCAATTTGGAAAGAGTCATTGCCTTTAGTGGCTAATCTTTTTATATCTCTGTTTCAGTATTCACTCTGAAGTATTGGAGGTTAATCCTTAACCTAACAAATAAGGACCTGCAAGTTCCTTTTAACTATGGTAGAAAATTCTGTTATATTTGGGATATTTTCTATTTATTTATTTGTTTGTTTGTTTGTTTGTTTATGCAATGGGATTGAGTGATTTGCTCAAAGTAACACAGCCAGGCAATTATTATGTATCTAAGGTCAAACTTGAGCTCAGGTCCTCCTGACTCTAGGACCAGTACTCTCTCTACTAGACCACCTAGCTGCCCTGAGATGTTCTTAATGGATAAAGACTAGAAGGTGAGAACTAAATGGGAGGAGAATTTGCTTATTTAAGGAAATTACGGTAGCAAGACTGGTACTTTATCCCCTCTATAGTTGCAGTCACATATTAGAACCCTCAACCCTAAGGCATTATAATTCAGCAACAAATTTATACTTGGTAAGATGTCTATTCCATTATTAAATTTTTCCTTCTCATTCTTCAAAATCAGGTAACCACAAAGCTTAAAAACTTGATGGTAACCATCATCTACTATGGAATTTACTAACTATATTTAGTCTTATTCCTTATAAAAAAACAACTAAATCATTTGCATATAATGTTGTACCTTTTGAGATTTGTTCAGAATTAATTTTATTTAAAATAGCAGAAATCAATAACTTCCAAAGTTGTGAGATAAAGGCAATCCCATATGTTACTGCAAGGGCCTATCTAAATGCACAGACTAGTTTGCGAAGGTAAAAAGCACAATTATATGAAATCAAAATGATTATTGACTCAAACTATCCTTTTTGTCTGCTCAAAGAGCCAGTTGTTTGGCTGAGTGCAACTGTTTGTATTTTCCCCTTGAGATATATATATATATATATATATATATATATATATATATATATATATGTATATATATATGCATATATATATACATATATATATATATATGTAAAGTTAACTAGAGACATTGAACTAAGAGGTATAAGTGGGGATGGGGCCATTTAGTAGAATGAAATTTATAATCCAAATCTCTGACAAAGAAATTTCTAATTAAATTAGGAGAGTAGCAACACATTCTCTTGGAAATCATCACCATTTTAGTCAGCCGGGAAAGGTTCCAGGGCATCCTGCTGGTCACAAGCATGTATGTGGTTTGTCGGCACTGTCTCAGCAAATGAAGCATAACTCACTGGCTAATGTCTTCCAATTCAGACACATTTTAATGAATGCCAGTTACCTTGAATAAATGAAATCGAGAAAGTGTCATATTCTATGCTGAAAGCATCAGTATTGGCCATACTTTCCCTCTGACAATGGCTGCTAATGATCACCATTTCTATTCCAATATGTGATTTAATAATTAATCTATTTTACTTATGTGATACCAAAAAGGAAAGCACAGTCAAGTCATCATTAGTCAACCACCAGTGAAAATTCACTGACAAAATGTCATAAGCTCATAAAAGCACTACTCTTGTGGATACCAAGTGAAGGTGTTTGACTACTCATGGGAGGCAGTATGATATGATGGAAAGAAGTTTGGGATAACAACCAAAAACCCAGAATCTAACACTGACTCTGCTGTTGACTTGACCTTCATCCAATGACTTCACTCTGAGTCTATCTATTTTTTCATCAGAAAAATGACAGAGGTTGGACTCAATAACTTACAAGTTTCCATCCAACTCTCACATGCAATTCAGTCACCTAAGCCCAGCTCCAGACCTATTTCCTATTCACAAGCAGGTCTTTTCCATTTCCCCTGATGATTAGCTGTTGTTTTGTAACATTTAATGTATTACATTTTATCTACTCACTTAATTACATTACATCCTCCCAATGGAAAGTGAATTCCCTCCTAAGGATGAAGACTACTTTCATTTGTGTTTCTTTTAACATTAAGACTTAGTAATTTATAAAAAGTAGGTACTTAAAAATGCTTATGGGTAGAAAAAACATTAACTTTAATTTCAGTAGCATTGGGTTCAAATCTTACCTTTGATACTTATTATGTGTGTGATCTTAGAGAAGTAAATTAACTTCTTTGGGCCCCAGTTTCCTCCAATGTAAAATGAGAGGATTGGACTTCTAGCTATGATATAGTATCTTAGAGCTGAATCTATTATCTTATGATTTAAATCAAAACTTCTGTCGTTTGTGCTTAAAATGTAAGCTCACTGATATTCCACATGATAATCATCAGTTATTATATTTGTAAAATGAGAACCACAAACTAGAAAAATCTTGAAAAAATTAAATAACACCACAATCTTACTAGTAAGAAAAGGAATCAGATAATAGCACAAGAATTATTCTGTCTTCATCTTCATCTACAACAAATTCAGTTTACTCACAGAACATGGCTGTTCCTAAGCAGTACTCTGAAAATTTCTCTGCCATAGGTCTAAGGTTTAGAAATTCTTTTAAAGTGAACATTGCTTTTCTTCATCACCAGCTTATCTCTACCAACTTTCATAGATTGATAAAACTGTGAACCATGAAGTCTAACTAAACAGAGATACTTTATATATCTCTTTGCCCTGATTATAATTCTTTGACTCAAGTGGTTCAAAAGAAAGATCTTATTGGCTTCTATGGCTTTTTCCCTCTTACTTCCCTCTGAGCATGTTTAGCATTTATAAATATCTGGCACACTTATGATGAAACCACATAAAAGGAGAACAACGTCTCCCAAATGAATTTGTGGTAAATTCTTTAGACATACCTAGCAAACAGATCTAATTGGCTTACAGAATAGTGTCAGAAAGACATACTCAAGAAAGCTTATGGATTTTCAGTATAATTTGAGAGGGACAGGTCCCCGAGCTGGGGAAAATGCTTCTATAAACTCAAACATCTGGAGACTGAACTGAGGGAAATGAGAATATATGAGGAGGGGGTAGGTATGCCACTGCTAGGTATTGGCATATTTGAATGATGTGAATGAACAAAATAAGATTTTTTTAAATATGTAGGGGGATTAAGAGAGGAAAACAGGGAGACAGAATTATTTTTAGGAAGTTGTATAATTTGAAAAAAATTAGATATCTTTTGTGATTTGGAAGTTTGGAAGCAAATGTTTAATGTTGAATCAGATACTTAGAAATCTGTTTTCTCTGTGTGCCAATATAACTGCAGTCTTGTAGAGAGGCTACATATTAGCATTGTAATAAGGGGTAAAAAAGAGTTATTTACTATAAGAGGAAGGGATGGTGACATTACATGTGATAGAGGTGACATCTCTGGAGAAACCATGCTTGAAAGTCAGAAAAAGAGGCAGCATAAAGCACCATATAAAAAATGTTTCCTACATATCTAAAGTAGTAATTATTCCCATCACCCATAGTGGTGGTGGTGGGGGGGGTTAGGGGAGGGAGTTATAGGTAGAATCTAACTTAATGTTGGACTTTCTCTTAAAAAGCACTGTTTCACTTATCATGACTAAGATAAAACTAGAGTAACCTATCTATCCCTACCTTGATCTTCGCCCTCTTCTACAATTTCTTTTTAGCTGGGAATGTTTCTGCAGTGCCAAATTAGAATGAATGAAAAATAAAAACTCCAAACATTGAAAGGAACGTCTTTCAGAAAAAGAAAAAAAAATGTTTAGGGAAAAACACCCGATATCTTCCCCCCAGACCTGCTCCTTCACCTCAGACTTTACAAACTAGCATAAATTGAAAAAAGGAACCATTTTGCTTTGCTTTTTTATCCCCAGAGCTTCCCATAGATCCCAGTACATGGTAATCATCTAACCAATGCTTGTCGATTAACTTTAATCTTTTCTATACACCATCTGAAATGTTTTTTAATACATGTTTTCTTAAAACAGACTCTCAGCTCCAAAGGAAATGTGAAAGAGTTCTTGAACCATCTCTTTGGGAATTGGGGTAATAGCCACACATTCATCCCCAGTTTATCATGGCAGCATTCAATCAGATTAATCCCCTATAGCTCTACCCTGAAAAGAAGGCAAAAGTAGTCTCTGTAACAGTACTGTAGCCATATGAAAGCAACCACCTCCTATTTTCCTTCTGAGTATGAATTTATTCATTCAACTGTTCAATAAATACTGATTGAATAAAGGAATATTTAGGCAGTACTAGTTTTACCCAGTTGCCTCAACTATGGATTAAGGAAAAATGAAAAATGAAAAAAAGAAAGTTTCCAACTTTTAAGTCCACTTAAATAATCTTGGCTTAGCAGATATATTACAAATTTTAGAACTAAAAAAATATGATGTTGATGATGCACTGCCACATGTCCATATAAAATTTATTCAATCTTAATAAAATTTTTGATAGCAGTATTTGAAGGTACAATGATACTATTTAAGATTACTATATAATATAAAACTATAAATGAAATCTAGGAGTGGAGGGGATAGAAGAGAAATCATGTGCAATTCACTTTTCATTATCTTTGGACAAATTCTCCTCACTGTGGATTTTTATCAACTTCTTGCTGATATTATCACCCAGTTTTCAGTGAACTATCATCTCTCTAGACTTTTTCCCTTCTAGAAAGGTCCTGATAAGTTGACTTTGAGTCTAGCTTGAAAGAAATTTACTAATTTCTCTCATTCCAGGGGAAACATAAAACACAAATTAGCAAGTCATGTTAGAGGGAAAACAGTGTGTCCAGTTACCCATTATGTATCAGTATAAATAGAGATATTTGGCCTTTGGGAAGCAGTCATATATCGGAATAAGCACTATACTTGGTATCAGGAAAGATATGAATATCACATCTACCTCACCAGTTACATGACCTTAGGCAGTTACATAGCATTTATGAATTTGTTTCCCCATTTGAGATATTTGAGATATGGGTTATAATGATAAAACCAATGTCACAGGTTTGTTGTCAATTAAACTAAGGAATTTACTGGTGAACTTTAACAACCAGATCTCCAGGTGAAAATACTCTGTACTTTTAAATTTAATTTACATTATTAACACCTTCATTATTTTCTTTGGTATGGAAATCAATAAAATAATCAAGTAATGATTTATACCATTTGCCAGTTTCTAAGGCATAAATGTTCACAGAGAAAATTTAACAACTGCTTCCCAAACAGGATCCGGTAATTTACTAGGTTCAACCTTAAAGTTATGTAAGTGTAAACTAGCATTTTATTGATACTATTGTTCTTTGAAAGAAGAGAAAGGAAAACTTGTTTAAGAAGGCAGTTTTTCTTTTCCTTCTGACCTATATCTTCAGAGTGTAGTTTCATTATATTAAAGAAGTTTCTAAACTCTTAAACATCACAGGAACAAATTATCAAATATGGGCACAAAGGAAAAAAAACATTTATTATTTGCTGTTTGAGGATTTTAAAGTATCATAAATATCGCCAAAGATATGTGTGTCTGAAGAAGAGGTGAGCCAGTCATGATGAGAAATGGACAGATCTAGGGCTGTACAGGTTTTCAACAAGATTTTAAAGGAACTACTGAAAGCATACTGGGTAGATTTTCTGTGGAAGATTCATATAAATGAATGTGAATCATAGAAAATGAGGTGTTAAATACATATTCTATTTAAATGACATATAAATATTAATATATATAACAATTGCAAACTGCAGGTAGTAAAAATATTAATAACCATGAATCTATCCAAGTAGTGTTTGACTTACTCATCTATCGATTTTTCCTCATTATGGTTAATTGTAGTCTTATAAGCCCATTGTGTCACTTAAGTTTCAAGGAGAAAAAAGCATCAGAAGTTTGAGTATTCTGGCCTAGTGATTCTCAAATGTTTTCCTCCCACAGTTCTCTGCCTGAAAACTTCCCACCACCCATCTACAAAATCAGAAATAGGAGAAAAATAAAAATAGAAATCTATGGTTCATTTTGCAGGCATTATTTTTCAAATGCTTTGTAGTTCCAATTTCACTGATGAGATTAAAGGCAGCAGGGAGAACAGTCAAGGGGGAAGAAGGAGAAGGTAAAGAGCCACCACTCAATTCGGTCAAAAAGCACTTTAAGCATTGCAGCTGCCATTGGTAGCAACAGTCTCTTGAATTTTGGCATCTACTCTCTCCATGACCCTCTCAGTTCTCCCCTATGATCCCTCTTTATGAAATCAGAGATCCTTTGCCCCCAGTTCTAAATTTAATATAACTATCATAACAAATTGCATGTTTTCACATCTATTTTTTAAAATCTCCTTTTTTTATCTTTCCAGTCTTCTTAAATATTATACTTCATATTCTGTAATATTGAAATATATAGTTCTACTTGCTGTTTCTTGCCCACAACACCTTATCTCCTTTCAATCCCATTGACTGCCTCCTCCCCACCACTGCTTGAAATACTCTCTCTTCTCAGTCCTGCCTCTTTGAATCTTTCACATCCTTCAAGATTTCACTCAAGTGCTTCTCTTGACAAGAGGTTTTTCCTGTTGACAAAATTCAAGACCAGTTCAATACTCTATGCTACACTTTCTCTCTATGTTATATACTGACATTTTGAGCATTTTAATTTTTTTACAATTTAATTCATTTTTGGCTAAACATTTTTTTTCCCAAAGAGCTAAGATCACTAGTGTTGATGTGATTATTTTTAACTACTTGCATTCATGTTGCACTTTATTTACAAGGTGCTTTTCATACAACTGTAAAGGTGTCATGTGGCTATTATTATCCCTACTTTGCAAGTATAGAAACTGAGACTCAGAGATGCTAACTGTCCCAGATTTATAGAAGTAGTTAATATAAAGGCTATAATTTAAACAGACCCAAAAGTCCATTGTTCTTTCAATTATACCATGCTGCCTCACTGTTATCAAATAAAATAGTAGGGTTCCCATCTGCCAGAACATATTAGCAAACCTCTGGCAGGTTCTCCTTATTTTGCCTTTGGTTTTATTAGTCTTTTGTCAGTCATTTCTGACTCTTCATGTCCTCAATTTGAGGTTTTCTTGACAAAAATATTGTAATGATTTGCCATTTCTTTATCCAGCTCATTTATATAGATGAGGAAACTGAGCAAATAGAGTTAAATGACTTGCCTGGAATCACACAGCTAGTAACTGAGGCCAGATTGGAACACAAGATCAGTCTTTCTGACTCCAGGTTCAGCACTCTATCCCCTGTACCACCTACTTGCCCTTTGCCTTTGGCAACTCCACTATCTCTTAAGGGAAAATTCTGTGATTCAGAATAAGCATTGGATGACAAGGCAAAAAAGAGTAGTACAAAGTTCAGGGCACTAACAACTAACTTTCATGGTTATAAATGTCAAAGTACATGTAAATGATAGTACCTGAAACATTCTCCTTTCCTCACATGTACATTTCTTTTTAATTCAGTTTATGAATTTATTTCTCTCTCTCTCCTTTTAATATTTCTTTCTCTCTCTTTTCCTTTAGTATGCCTTGCTCAATTGTATCTATGAGCTCTATGTGGCTTGACCAGGAACACTCAGTGCTCAAAAAGATCCCAACCCCATTTGGAGTTGAAACTTATCATTGCTTACATATGACAATGAACATACTATCCTGCCAGAAAAGCTAGGATTAGTGAAAACATCCTATGTAATATTAAAAATAAAATTACCCTAGGGGTTAGAGACTTAACCTTCATACTTTCTCTCTAAAAGATTGGCTACCTAAAACCTACAAGAACATTATGCCATACAAATAGAGAAAGCAATTGGGGGGGGGATACAATGGAGAAAACAGTAGATTAGGAGTCACCAGGGTTTATCTAAGTCTCAATTTCCTGAAATATGAAAATAAAGGATTAGAATAGCTGATATCCAAATTTCTTTGAACTCTAAAATTCTAGTCTACTGTGACCAAAATAAAAAAAAATATTCACTGAATTAAAAGAATGGAATTCCATAAAACCCTTTTTGTCAAAAGATTACAGAGGTCAGCACTGACAGGACATAGCATGTATGAGAAGACTCTGAGTAGGGAAACTACAAATAAATATATATTTTTTTTATTTCTATCAGCTTATCATCTAGGAGGCAACATATGATGATTGTACTTCTATCAACATTCACATAAACTCTCCTGTGACTGGAGACAGTTGGGACCTTAGGGACAGGAGAAGCAGACAATGTCACTATCTATTTCCAGAAAAGCTAACAAGATTTTGGATAAATGGATTTGTCAGGATCTGGAGTATATCTGAGAACATAAATGGAATTCAGTATATTATTCTATGAGGTCTGGTGGTTACCCTAATGTCCTATTTATGTATTATGGACTACTGTCTACATAATACTTTCTTTGTTTTTGACTATTGCAAAAATGCTGAAAAATTAACTTTTTTAATTTTTATTAGAATTGTTTTTTGCAAGGCAATGGGGTTAAGTGATTTGCCCAAAGTCACACAGCTAGGCAATTAGTAAGTGTATGAGGCCTGATTGTCTAGGGCTGGTGCTCTATTCACTACCACCTAGCTGCCCCTTCAACTAATTTCCTTTCAAGAGAATTTTTGCTAACCATGGAAAGCATATGTTATTTACAAATTTTAAGTATGCCAGGAGAATATAATGAAATATCCCTGAAGTGATATTCTGATTTGATTTTAACTCAAACTTTCTCTAAAATGTATTATCTGATTGAAGGGGGAAAAAACTATTCCATCATGTATCAAAAAAGAGATCTTGAAAATAAAGTGATTCAATTGCTATTCTTTTCTCATTCACACCAAGTTATTAAACAGCATCTTGCAAAGAGGAGTCATTCTTGGTCATTTTATAGTCACCCTGGAACATTACTATAGTGCAGACATGAGAGTACAGGATGTGAGACTAGAAAAGAGGCTGTGCTCTAATGAGGACTTTTTGGTATCTTAAGTGCTAAGTTCCTTAGGCCCCACAAAGAGTAATTTGAAAATATTCTAGATCTAGAGTGAAGAATATCACTGAGAAGTTCCATTTCATTTACAGGACATGAAATGGAAGCTGTCTTACAGAAATGTGTGTTTTTAAGTAGTGGTTTACAAGAATTGGACATATTTGAGGACGAAAGGACAAATAAAAAAGACCAGTAGTGAATCAAACTAAAATAAAGTACAAACAATTGTTCAAAGCATTGTTTATTTAATATTTTACCATCAGCAACAGGATAACACTGTCAAAGTATTTGAATTGGTTTCACAATTGTATTTTTGAAAATATACTGTATACTCCATTCCCATCAAGCAACCTTAGAAGCCAAATATTTTCTACTGAGTAGTAAATATCAGTTAGGTATGATTTTTTTACCCTTAAATGTATGATTCACTCACTTAATGAAGATAGTGTAAAAGGTATATAGTCAAGAGAAAGGTTTTACTCTTCAGCATCTCAGAATGAAGATGTGGCAAGCTTGATTTTTCCCTAAAAGCTAGTAATAAGTAAAGATAATCCAAACATTTTGTGTGTTGAATTATAATAAATGAGTTTGACTAATCAAGTCAGTATAACAGTAATTGCATGTGGAAAAAATATTTAATAAGGTATTTTATATATTAGCTTGAATATATGTAAGGCTATAAGCAAAAAGATATTTATGGAAAATGAAGCTTTACATTTTCAAAAATAACTATGAGGGAAAAAAGGAACTATACAGCTCGGGTGTGGAGGTGTGTGTTTATCCAGCAATACTTCCTCTGCACACTGTACCTGAGTACACTAGCTTTGATGTATACATAGTGTGGAGGTGTTTGATTTTATCTTGTTAAGACCCATACACCTCCAAAGAGTATAAATGCGTAGCTCCCATTTGGTTAGGGGGAGGAGGAGATAGAAAGGCATTTGTATATTCTCTCTCAGAAATCTCTATTACATGAAATGCATTGATCTTCTACCAGTTCCTTAAATTGATTCTCTTAAAAAATAGTTAAAATTCATATTTGTCTCTATTTAGCTTAAACTATTACACTTTGTGCATGAAAGATAAAAAAGGGAGAAAATGGCATCCCAACTTTATATGCAAATTAGCACCTCAATTTTGTTTATACTATATATATCACCGATCATTTGAAGTAAAGCTTACTGAGAGAAATAATTCTATCAAATTCAACAGTTTCATTATAGGTAGTCTTATTTAAAAGGAAGAATAAATATGCAGTATTTTGAATATATTAATATTGATCTTTAAAAATTAAAGGGACAAAATAATCTTTATCAAATGTGAAATACCTTCAAAGTACACTTTTGATAGACATAAAAATGTCTTTAGAATGGTTTTGCATTTTAAGGAACTATGACAAAGATTAAGGTGCAATATAAAGGCAATTCATGTAAATCACCCCTTTCAGGCTTTTAATTTTTCTGTTCATTTTAAGTGAATTGACTTACTGATCATGTGCAAAAATTTAGCATCTATCTTTACTCATTATCAAAGATGCTGCTTGCAAAATTAAAGAAACATACTCAGCAACAAGGTAGTTTGCCTGCTTTGAATGAAACTGTTTACTGGTGCTGATAACTACTTCAAATATCCTTTGAAATACATCCATGACAAGAAAAGCTCTATGCTCTGGGTTATAGACTCATTTTATTAATGAGTCAATTTTAAAATATGTCCTATCAGGGATTTTGTAATCTTTCTCTGGAAAGCATTGATTTGGATGAATTACATTTTTGATAAGTAATCCTTGGTGAGCACTTGTTGCTAAATAAAATGAGTGACTCAGAAAGCTGAAGAAGAATCCCAATGACATATTTTATATCTCAAACATCTTAAAGGCCCCAAATATTTCATTTTTAATGTAATGGGTAGGCATAGTGATGAAACTCTTTAATGGGGTGACTTATGAATGGAATTGCCAATATTCTTGCCGATGCTTGCAAACCAATTGCAGTCGACCATTCACTGGACGTGTTCAGGTGCTGCACTATGAATACATACTGTTTCCTGATTATATTCCTAGTCAACTTTAAAATATCAACTATTTTTACCTAGATAGTGGAGCTGATACAAACTAATATCTATAAATGTATTTCTTTTAAAAGATGGGGTTCAATACTGCTATTAAGATACTTGTATACCTGAACACAAGGCAAGGCAAAGAAACGTATCAGTTTAACAGGGAAGGAGGAAGGCAAAAAATCGTATCCAGACACGCCTAATCCATAAATTTCAATCTATGTAGGCACCTGCTCACTTGTTCTAAAGTTCCCCAGAGCTAAAACCCGTCATGAATGAATCTTAATAGGTAAGACCTAGTAACCCAGTGTTCCCATGGACCCCTGTCAAACTGTGTGTACTCCCAAAGCATGCTTGATCAAAAATCACCATGCTTCCTACAATGAGCTTAAAAATATGAAATCTCTTCAGATTAGAAAGGAATGTATGAATAGGAGTATTTATTGTTCCCTGAATTTCAAATTTTCTGTTTTACCAGGTAGAGCTACCCAGCATGGAAATCAAATAGCTTCTTATTATTTTTCACCTTATTTAATGCAGGTGATAAGAGATAGAGAGTCTCTGATTGTACTTGGCATTACAAAGGAAGCCTCCTTATAGGCTTTTCCTCCTCATTGTTTTCATATAAAACACAGGGTTTAATAACTGCGGGTCTCTGGATCTATTAATTCCCAAATGAATGCTGAAATCAGCGGTACAGCTGCTGCATCTTTGATAGATGGAACTAGGAACCCTCCGATACTTCTTGCATTTAGAGATTGACTCGGTATTCAGTGATCATCCTATTTCCAGTTAATTGGAGCCTGGGAACTTGCCTTCTTAGAATTTCAGAAATGTAGTTTTAAATTGTTTTGTAATACCTCTTCCCCAAATTCACCCTGGGCAATTCAGGTGCACCCCGTATTGCAGTCAGATTAAGCCCCCCCACTGAGATGCTACCATCTAGCAAAAGCTAAGTATTTTACTTATTAAACCAGAGCAACCTCTGGCTTGGAAGGCAGAGGGAGGAAATAACATGGTGCAAAGTAACGAGGGGGAAAGCAGCTGTCAGAAATTAACTAGTTTCTAGCCAATTAACACATTATTTTTCTACCTGATGCCATGGGGCTGAAGGAAGTACACACGGAAGGTACAAAAAAGTAAGAAATTAGTCATCCTTGACTTACCGTGGAAAGACTATTGCTGCACTGCTCACAGCATCCAAATGCATAGAGCACGAAGCTTCTCACCAAACAGGCAGCTGTATGCTCAGTGAGCAATTCAAAATCATTGCAAAAAGAAAAAAAAATATTAAGGCCAGAGATTGCAAAGTAGGTATCCACAGATCTGGTTACTCACAGCTTAGACTAGCCTGCTACAGAGCTCTGCAAAACAAGTATACTGCAGCAGTGGGGCAAGCATAGGATTGCAATGCATGTCCCATATATTCAAGCATAATAGAAAACATGGATCTGGAGTTTATTCCATGTGGATGTGGGGGCTGTTTAGTACCGAGAAGGAATAGGAGGCTCTTCTCACGTAATAGAATTAGAAATGAAGATTTATGCCTTAATTAGCGTGCAGGATGATTCCTCGGGATATCAACTACAGAAGCAGGTGCCTGTGTCTCCTGTTTTTCAGATAAATGTCTCTAATCTCATTTCACAAATGATTCCTATTTAGACAGGAGCCACCTATTGTGATGATATCATTTGCTCTAGTAGCCATAAATGGGCAACTTCCTAGAGAACGTCACAGTTGCTGACGACAGGAATCTTTATAATATTGAGTGGGCAGGGTGCTTGATGAGAGCCCCCCATCAATCTATAGCAGCTTCTGCTAATGTTGTATCATGGATTCTGCATAACCATCTGAGAAGCTGCAAATGCAGGGGAGGTGGGGTGTGTGTGTCTGTGTGTGTGTGTGTGTCTGTGTGTCTGTGTATCTGTGTGTCTGTATAGAGAAACCCACTCAAACTGCTTGGTGGAGCCTATTAGCAACTCCTCACAGAGAAGTGGAAGGAGCAATCAAATCACAGGCACAGAAAGCAATAGCCACATTTTCAAAAGTACGTTGGCATCCGAAAAACAGAACCTTAAGACTAAATCCATTGAGTTAACAGCTTCTTGCTGGAAAAGGCAAGAAATAGTTTTTAGTTTGTTTGTTTGTTTGATTGTTTCTAACTATTCTTACAGAATCCATTAAGGTCTAGAGAACTTTTAAAATATTAAGTACTCACATTCTACTCTCCCCAACTCATGCCATTGCTTTTGGAGTTTAGACTATGTAAACTCTGTGGCTTAAAGCTTGCTAATAGTTAGAGTAGTTTGGAATGAGAGAAAGATGAGGAGAGGAAAGATCCAATCTGTAAATTATTGTGATATTCTAAAAAGTTAAAACATTATCAATAATTTTAACAAGCAAAATGTGTTGTTCTTGTGTTGTGGGTTGGATTTTTTGGGTCAAATGAACCTTTTGAAAAGTTGCACAGATAAAGATGTGTACACAAAGGAATACATCTGTTTGTAAATGTAAAAATGTATGTATACACACACACACACACACACATACATATATATATATATATATACACCCATATACAAATAGATATTTAACTGCAATTTCTTGTTCTTTATAATAAATCACATTGGAGATCATATACTGAAAATACTTATGAAAAACGAACACTTTGATCTATCAACAATATCTAGACAAATAGCTTATATGGGACAAATGATCCTGACAGTCTTTTTTTTTTCTTTTTTAAGTTTTTGCAAGGCAATGGGGTTAAGTGGCTTACCCAAGGCCACACAGCTAGGTAATTCTTAAGTGTCCGAAGCCAGATTTGAACTCAGGTGCTCCTGACTCCAGGGCCACTGTGCCACCTAGCCGCCCCTGCTGACAGCCTGTTTTTGTTCAGAAAAGTCAATGGCTTGAGCATCATCATTGTAAGAGAACTTCTAAAAAATCTACACCTCCTTCAATATGGATAAATTTAGTGAATTTTTCCATACCAGAATCATGAAGATTAGGCAATACAAGGGAATAATTTATCTGGGAGGTGATCTAGGCACACAGCAAAGGTGATGTGAAGATTAAGAGTCCAATTAGCTACTTTCTCTCCTCAGCTTACATTGTGGTTAAGGGCATAGTGCTTGGAAGTTGCGGAAAGAGTTCACGTATGGAACCTCATGTGTTTCACACATTCTCATATAATTTCTACATGCAGGTAAGTAACAATGAATTATGCTATTTGTTTAGTAAGAAAATGAAAGCTTAATGTTTCTCCCTTGAAAAGGGGGATCTGAAAATTGAAACTGCACAGTTTTCACAAATTAATATTTCCCCCCTGAGATTACCTCCAAGTTATCCTGTTCATATTTTTGGGGGGACATAGTTGTTTACATTTTATCTCCTACATTAGAATGTAAGCTCCTTGGGAACAAGAGTCATCATTTTGCTTTTAATAGAAGTGTCCCCCAAAGCTTGGCACAGTGACAGGCACATAATAAACACTTAATAAATGAATGTCAAATTGACTTCATTAAGAAATTATATACCTCAGAGGAGAAGTAAAAATATAAATAGGATTGCTGATTCCCTCCTCACAGTAAAGGAATCTCATATTTGTCAGTTACTTAAAGGTTTTATGGGGGAATCATTTCAGATAAAGAGAAAGTTTTGGCTATTTAGAAGTATTCATCCAACAGTCTTGTTTGTTCTGTGTTTACAAAGCACTTTCATCACAACAACCCTGTGAAATAGAACAAAATCATTGAGCATTTTTAACATTTATTTATTTATTGACATAAATATATTTATTTACTATTTTGAAACTGGGTCTTACTATATATATAGCCCCTTCATGGATGTGACTGGGAATCAAATTGATACTAAACTTAGTTCCAATGCCCAAGTTAGTGTAAGGCAGCTCAGAACTCTGGAGTGATCTGTCACTCTCAGTCTGACCAGTAGCATGAATTGCAGGTATATGCTCACTGTTACTTTTTTTATTTTACAGATGAGGAAACTGAGGCCCTGACAGATCAATATACTTACTTAGGCATACATTAATAATATTCAGAGCCAAGACTTGAAACCTGAACATCTAACTTCAAATGCAGTACTCTTTCCACTATGTCAATGAAAAACATATTCAAAAGTCAGATTTCAGGGCAGCTAAGGTGCCATAGTGGATAAAGCACTGGCCTTGGACTCAGGAGTACCTGGGTTCACATCCAGTCTCAGACACTTAATAATTACCTAGATGTGTGGCCTTGGGCAAGCCACTTAACCCCATTTGCCTTGCAAAAACCTAAGAAAAAGTCAGATTTCTCTTTATATATTGTTGATTACTGTGAAATAAGTATTTTGTTTTTCTTATATCTTTGAGATATTTCTGCAATTTTGAGACCTTCAAGTAGCATTCAAGACTAAAATTTTCAAAGAATTTGCCATATGGAAAAGAACATGACATCAGGAGATTACATCTATTCACTTGGGATAACAGCAATATTTGTATTCCATATTTCATGAGTCTTTTATAAGGAAAACAATTTGTAAACCTCTGGATAGTATAGAAATGGGAAGAACCTAACAAAATCATAAAACATGTTGCTCTCCATTCCTGATACTCCCAGACTCTGCCTGTCCCCTATACCTAAAAAGGTGTAGGGGGACATCTCTCCTCTGTTCATTACTACCTCTCTAAATTCTTGGTTTCCCTCAAAGCCCAATCAACATTTTCAATAGATGACCTTTGCTAACCTCATTTGCTAGTCTTTTCACATTAAATATAACTTGAAATATGGCAATGTATGTATATGTATACACATGTATATTATATACCTGTGTATTTGTACATGATATGTATATTCATAGGTATGCATATATGTACATATATATTTCTTTTCTCCCAAATAGAATATAAGCTTTTTAGGGGCAGGGACTGTTTTGATCCTCTATTTTGTGCTAATCAGAGTACCTGGCAAATATTAGTTGATTAATAAATACTTACTGAATGATTGAATATGATACACCAGATAATAACTTCCCACAAATAAAAACAGCCAAAGCTCACAGAACTAAACATTTTTCAAAGACTCTTAATAGTATACACTGGATATAAATGCAAACCCCTTGATTCATAGTGGTGCTCTTCACATTCTGAAAGTTAATTTAAAGTTCAATAACTATATGAACCAGTTCTATGTAAAATGGTCTATCTTGCATAGAAGCATTCATGTGTATTTTGTCTAGGATCTTTACAATTTATCAATACCTTATTTTGGCTCCTGTTCAACTATTAAAATTACCCCTTTCTAACCAGTACTAATAAACTACTTGCTATACTTTTTATCACAATTTTATCACTTAAGTCAATCTTTTCAATAAAATCTAATTAATTCAGAATTTCTTACTTGTTATATTAAGCACTGTATCTAACATGGTAAACCTCTTTTGAAACCAATTATAAACATGAATTTAAAAGAAAGGCCAACTCATCTACTTAGGAATTTTAACTATATTGCTTGGCAATCTGTTGATATGTATCATATATTTATGTGTGTATACAAACACATATATGTATGTATAAACATATCTGCAAATATGTATATAAATTGTTAAGAAGCCATTAACCAAGCCTTAGTTTCACTATTTAGTCAATGAGGGAAGAAAGAGGAAGCAAGATTGGAGCAATTCTAAACTTAAATAGTTATAATTACATATAATTGCATCAAGTTTGTGATCATCATTTGCTTATTTCTTTGCTTTTGGAGAAGAAATAAATTTGTTCTAGGAATCTGAGTTCATTACTAGAGCTCATTCTGCAGTTCAAAGTAAGATAAGAACCTCACAACATCTACAATGCTGTATTCCTACAGGACCTGTACAACAGGGATCAACTTTTTTTACTGTACTATGGCATTTTATTTTTCCAACTACATGCAAAGATAGTTTTCAACATTCTTCTTTTTTTGTAAGCTTTTGAGTTCCACATTTTTCTACCTTCCTCTTTTCCCTCTCCAATCCCATGACAGGGAATAATCTGATATAGATTATATATGTACAATGATTTAACATATTTCCTTAAGAGTAATGTAGTGAAAGAAGAATAAGAACTAAAAGGAAAAAAACATGAGAAAGAAAAAATAAAACAAGTTTTAAAAAATGAAAATAGATGCTTTGGTCTACACCAAGATTCCATAATTTTTTAAAAAATCTGGATGACATTTTCTATCACAAACCTTTTAGAATTGTCCTTGTTCATCAAACAGCTTATAGAAATGAAGTTCATCATAGTTGATCTTCATAAATGTCATGCAAATGTGTAGAATGTTCTCAGCATGAGTTCATGCAAATTTTTCCTTGTTATCTGAAGTCCACCCACTCATTTCTTTTAGAACAATCACATTCATATACCATAATTTCAACCATTTCCAAATTGATGTATATCCCTTCAATTTCCAATTCTTTGCCTCTACAAAATATATAATAAAGAGCTGGCATTAATATTTTTGTACATGTAGGTCTTTCTCCCTTGTTTATGAGGGGACCCACAATTTTAAATGCTTAAATGTTCAAGCTGTTAATAAAATAGGATCAGATTTCCAATGCCAAGTCAGAGCTACTAGTACTCAAAGGAAATCTGCAAGTAAGCTCATTGTTTGAGGTCACCAATTGACTTCCTTGTGTTCCTCTGGGAACCAATTTGGGATCAAGACTACATGAAATCTACTGAAATACAGGATAGAGACAATATAGTTCCACACTCCCACCATTTTAAAATTCAAGAAAGTGAAGTCCAGAGAGTATACATCTTCTAATTCATAATTGGTTAAATCTTCCTGTTGAATATGTTTTCCATCATACACAAAATCACAAAAGATTTGAGGAAAAGGAAGGTCTATGGACCAATAATTTACTTTGTATTTCTAAGATTTAATTTATTTTTCAAAAAGACCTCCTTCTAAAATTTTCAAATAAATCATTTTGGTATTGATTTATGTTTTTTATAAACTTTTAAGAATATGAACTCATTTTCAAAATATTATAGAGCAAAATGGTGGAAAACTAAGAATAGTATTGCCTGACAATGTAGTGAGGAGGAGTAAGTACTGGGAAAAAAGGTCTGCAAAAGCTTTATTGAAAGTTGAGCAAGAGGAAGAATATGTAGTTAAAATCAGAAGAAAAGAAAACAAGCAAAAATAATTAGAACGTATCTATCAGCATTTTTATAACAAACTGCTTTCACACAATCAATAAACAGTTTAAAGAGTGCACTACATACTGGCTACTGTGCTGACACATCCATGACAACATAATCAACACATTTGAGCTTTAATACCTCAATCCCTGATGTACTATGTATGAAATAAAAAAGGAATTAAAGAAAAAAGATAGGAGAAGCAACTTGTTTTGATCAATACATATAACATAAAATAATACCATTTTGAAAAATACCTTTTAAGTGGTCTGAAAGAGGAGATAACAAATTTTAAAAAATAAAATAATATTATCTTCTCCTAAAATTTAACTCAAGAAGATCTCAAATTTTTAATATGCCTACTTTATTATTATAAAATTATTATGAGAATATTTGTAAATATCAAAAGGGCATGAATCTCAATGAAAATATGACCAAGTAATATGAAATATCTGACAAATAATTTTTGATGCAAATTTACATCATTGCTTGAATACAAAAATCCATTGCATTCAATGTTTTTTAAATGACTATCAAAAATATATATAGCTTTGAAAATAGTTCTCAAATAGTGTCTCTTATTAATATCTTAAAGATCATATAAGACTCTTTAGTGGTTGAAATCACAATGATAACCTTCTTGAATGATCTACCCACAAAATATCAAACAAGGAATAAATAAGACTTTTTTGCTCACCAAAAATTTTGCCACTATTGCGGGAAATTCCCTGTACAGAACACAAATGGCAGAAGCATTCCCTTAAGATAGTGGGGTCAACTTGATATTATTATGCCTATTGAATAGTCTCCAAATACTCTAGAACCTTCTTAACTAGATCCCTGGTTACTAAACAGAATTCAGCCTAATGTGTACACAAAAGAGACAAAATAGATTAAAAATGCCCATTTCTCAGATTATTTCATATAACTTGATAAGCAATTTGTTGCATTAGCTCATTAAGAAACAAAGGAGAGAGAAACATAGAGATAGAGACAAATAGAGAAACAGACAGAGACAGATTGAGACACAGATACACACACACACACACACACACACACACACACACACACACACATCAGTACCCTTAAAAATCCTTAGCTGCTTCCTAACAGAAAACCCCATGTTTTTAACTTTTTTAGACTTTTGCAAGGCAATGGGTGAAGTGACTTGCCCAAGGTCACACAGCTAGGTAATTATTAAGTGTCTGAGGCTGGATTTGAACTCAGATATTCCTGGCTCCAGGGCCAGTACTCTATTCACTGTGCCACCTAGCTGCCCCCCCATCTTTTTAACACTCATTAAAATCCTGTTAAATCTTGATTAAAATCCTGCAATATCGCAATCTCTAAAGGAAAAAAAATGGGTCAAGCAAAACACAGCGAAAATGTGTATAATGGGCAAAGTTAAACCACATATTACCAATGATAATGTCCATGTCAAAGACAAAGATACAAAACAATGATCACAGAAATAATATGATCCGGAAAAAAGGTGTTCATGTCATGTAGCAAGAAAAGTAATAATAAATAGGCAGGCTAAGATATATATTAGCACTCAGAAAATGTTGAAGGATTTTAGAAGAAGGTCTCTAGTCCCTGTTGGTCTCTTACAGAACAACATAATTATAAAGAATGAGAAGACAGACATGAACTGTGATCTGTACTGTAAGATTAAAGAACCAGATTCAGGAGATTACAGACCACTTGAAGTAATGTATATAACTCTAGGACTTAAGCTTTAGAAATGAGAGGTTTTGAGTGGATGCTTTAATGAAATGCAAATTTAAGTTTTTTCTCCCAACTACTGTTAAACTGTTAAACACTGTTAAACACTCAAGTTTCAAATCAATCTTTTATATCATTTCATTCAATTTTTGTATCATTATATTCAATATATCATTATATTTTGTATCATTATATTCAACATTCCTCTATATTTTGGGAACATTTTCAATCAGTAGTTCTGGTATTATTAGATTTTTGTCATTCCACTGCAAGATGACATGGCATCATGCTATTTGTAAATAAATCCCTTTCAAATAGAACAAAGAGATTTTCCAGTTGACAAGATCATCACTACTATTCATCAGGATAGTTCTCATACCATTTAGCAAGGAGCTTTCTACTCTGGTTTTAATTGATGATAAATAACTTGAGACAGTACATAGTTACAAAGAGATACAACCAATTAAGAAGCTGAATTACTTTTAAAAAGTTTTATATCCAAAGATGTTACACTAACTAATATTTTCAGTATTTAAGAACTTAGGTTAAATGACTGAAGGAGAATAAGTATAGGACCAGGGGTAGGGTTAAACTAAGTGAGAATTGATTCCAAGCCCAGGGTCATCTGCATTCCTGGGATATATCAATTTACATATATGTATATACATATATGTATATACATATATCTGTGTGTGTATATTCACAAACACAATTACAGAATATATGAGGAATAGCTAAACAAGTTATGGTACATGAATACTTGTTAGGGACTGTTGTGTGTCGAAGCACTGTAAATTACCTTCACCTGGTATCCTTGAGCACCAGAGTCTTATTTTACTAAGTGCCATGGGAGTGGGAGTGGGAGTAGATTAAGGGACTGGCAAGGGTATTTAAACACTTCTATTTGGTTCAATAAATGGAGTACTTGGAGTCCTTGGAGACCTTGGAGTATAGAAAGAAACTTATCTTCCTTGTCTCTAGCCCCTTCAATGCTCACTTGGGGAAAATAAGAATCTGGAAAGGGACTCAACATTTTGGTGCCCAAACAAGGATTGACATGACTTCCAAACAGGAACTCAACAAATACTATGAAATATTATTGTTTTATAAGAAACCAAAAATTATCAGACTCTAGAGAAGCATGAAATGAGTTACAGGATTTGATGCTGAACAAAGGGAGCAGAACCAAGAGAACAATGTACACATTAACAACAGCATTGTGAGATGATCAACCTTGAGGGAAACAGCTCCTCTCAGCAGTTCAGAGAGTTAGAACAACTGTATTAGAATGACTATGGACAATGTTATTCCAGAGAAAGAAAAACAAAAATTAAAAAACAACCCTTTAGAATCTGATGAACTCTTTATAACAATTATCGCTATGTATCTCTTTCCCTTAGTCCTAATTCTTCAAAGATATGTATATACAATGCTAACCTGACTGTTCACTGCTGAGGGGAGTGGGGTGGGAAGGGAAGGTAGAAGGAAATTTTATAACTTAAAAATATTCATGTGCATATGGATGGAAAAAATAAGAATACATAATTTTTTTAAAAATACTGAATAGATATTTTATACTACTTGCAAAAGTAGCTCTTGTGGCTGTCTTGAACCCCATGCTCATCAGAAAGCATGTAATTCTGGTTAAAATATTATGAACTAATAATGCTTAAAAGCTCCTGAAATTTGTAGTTCATTTGAAACTCTTCAATTGTTCATGTGACTTTAAATTTGTTGTCCTAAGAGCAAACTATATTTAATTTTACTTGTACTACTTACATGTTTTCTGAAAGCAAAGCCAATTTTGTGTGTGTCAGGAGGTAAGAAGGCTATGATTATTTTGTTCTGCATGCTTATAAAAATGAAAACAAAAAAAGCATTAATGAAAACATTCAATAATGAAAACCCCTTTTAACTCATCCAGAATTAAAGTGCTGAGGGGAAAGGGAAGAGAGGTGAACTCCTAGCATTTTGGCCATTAGCAATAGTAATCTGTTCAAAGTTCCAAAAATATCTTTTAGATTTGGCCTCTATTATCATACAGGACAATCACTAGAAAAGTGAATGTTCTTTCTAGATAAATCTAAATTCTAGAGAGAAGTGCAGCAGGCTCAATAAAAAAGGGAGGAATCTTAAAAATTATTTAATGAGAAAATTTTAAGACTCAGAGAAGAAAACTGATACTTGCTTAAGGTCATACCTAGAAAACTTGCAGAGAATGAAGAAGAATCCAAATATACAGAAAATACTACATCCTTCTGCTGATTAAATAAATTAAATATAACAGCTGTCCAAGATGTCCTGTTACCTTTCCAAAACAATTAGAAAATATTAAGCCTATTTCCTTCTATTTGTAAACTCAGGTTTACAAATTTGCTACATCTGCTAAAAATTTAAAATCAACAAAAAGTGATATTCTAGGAATACCATTGAGTTCTACTCAATAACCAAAGTCAGATGAAATTGATGGTAAAAAATTGTTTCAAATATTAGATAATTAAAAATAAATTAAATCATCTGTAATATACATATTAGGGTTATCAATTCAAAGAAAATCAAATAATAAGCTTCATAGGATAGAAGGCACTCATTCTTCCACTTCACAGAGAAGAAATCATTTTTGTACATGGTAGAAATAGTGGTAGATAATGCCAGTAGGATTTTCTAAGTGTTACTACTCATATGGAAGAACAAAACTTTTGGAAGTGTGTTCAAAATGTTTTTTTTCACTGAATAAGAAAGATATCTTATTCATATAACAGTGTTGATTAAAGCTGAACACCACGTTCCAATTTATGACAGTGCTAAAAATACCAAGTTCCTTGTGATTCAGGGGTTTATTCTAGGTATCCATAACTTTTTCAACATTTTCCCCCTCCATCTATCTATGATCAAAGGTAGTGTCATACTATTTTTAAAAGACTAATGTCAAGTATTGAGTCCTGCATATATTTAAGGAATTAAGAATGATCACTAAATATCCACAAAATGTTTTAATCCATGCTGAAGTAAAACATTCAGTACTGATTTTCATTATTAAATATAGTATTATTAGGAAGTTTCATTACCATGGAAATGTACCCTGGGTGATACTATAGTTAATTCATTTTAAGAAGTACTTTTTTTCCTTCTGGGAAAAATATACACGTGATCATCAAACATTTGAAATTACTACATTGGTTTCATTTATTATGTGCATGAGTTTTATGCATGTGTGTGTGTGTGTGTGTGTGTGTGTGTGTGTGTGTGTGTGTGTCTAGGATAAACAACAGCAAACAAACAACAATATTGGAAATCACTTTTAGGAAAAAGCCTTAGGAGGTAAAAACCCTCTATAACACTCAGCTTTCAGCACTTGTGAAGATGAACAGCTCCCAATTGTCCAATGTTAAATCTGAAACCAAGAAAGCCTTTGTAATATGAAGAGTATATGACTAACTATAGATTTCTCTACACAAAAAGTCCAGTAAAAGTTCAATTCTTTAAAAAAAATTCCATCTTCATGAAATTATAAAGCAAATACATATTTAATAAATTTTCCTGAAGGAATCTTGCATGCTTGTAATAGAACAAAACAATATCTACCCTGTTAACAAAGGAAATTATAATAAATGATTATAATAATATTCATTAAAGTTTTTGGTTCTTAAATATCATAATGAATTTGTGTTGTTTGCCAGACTTCTACAGTTACTCATTTCGTTGCTAAGGCAACATTTAGTAAGTGTTCAATATATTAGGCAGAAAGGTTATGGGGTATCTTATGGAACCCTAAGAATTATCCTCTTTATTTAAAAAGTATATACTGACAGAATTCTTTATGGTCATTAGAAACCTTTCTTTAGTCTTTCATTCTTCCCTGAGACAATATCTCTAATTAGACATATTTTCCCCCATGTAAGTTGTACCAAGATAATTCATTGCTATTTCCATTCCATGGAATGTCATGATTCCAAATATCCTCAAAAGTAACAGGCAATTTGGGTTTGTACCAATATTAGTGCAATGCATTCATACCTCTGACTCTTGTGGCTTTCACTATATTGTTTTATAGTGAATGTTTCCAAAAGTTTGATTTGGCAAATAATGTAAAATTTTATCTATTAGAATAATGAATATAACCCTAGTAAAAGTGAAAATATGTTCTGTGTAAGGTCCAATCAATGAATTCAAGTATTTACTCATAATGATTATGTGTCAAGATTTGACAAAAGAAACTAAGAAAAAAAAGAAAAGTCTGTCCCTGATCTCAAGGAATATATATTCAATAATAAAAATTACATAGATAAAATTAAGTATGTCTATAAATATATATGTATATGTAAATATATATATATATATATATTATATATATATATATATATATATATATTATATGATGTATGCAGTAGACATTGTGTCAAGGAAAAGGCACTAGTATCTACAGGGAAAATGGGAAAGGCATAAGCTGAAGGTAAAAATTTTAGTCAAGACCAGAAAGAGGTCAGGAACTGTAAAAATAGAAGGGAGAATATTCCAGAGTTGGGAGATAGCTATTGTAAAGACATGGAGTTGGGAGATGGAATATCATGTAAGGAACATTTAGTAGTCCAGTCTGACTGAACCATTAAGTACAGAGAGGAATGCTACACAAGTAGACTGAAAAAAAGAAGTGGATGAGGTTATAAAGAGATGACAAAAAAAAAGAATTTGTATTTGTAATAAGGATCCATTGGAATTTATTGAATGGGATAATGACATAGTCAGACCTGTGATTTAAGAAAATCCTTTTGAAAATAGTTTGGAGGATGAACTGGAGGGGAGGAAGAATTGAAGCAATACTATATATTGAAAGTCTATTAAAATAGTCTAGACAAAAGACAGTAAAAGCCTAACCTATAGCAGGATGGCTATCCTTTATATGTTTGTATATGTGTATATGTCAGAGATTTTTACCATAGAAATAATATTTGTCAATTGATTTCATATGTGGGGTCAGTGTGAGTAAATAGCTAAGGATGATAGCAAGTTTACTGAACAAACTGAACAAGGTAACTCTAAGGATGGTGTTGGTGTTGAAAGAAATAGATAAATTTGGTAGATTAGTGATTTTTTTGAGTAAAAACAATGAGTTCTGTTTTATACATGCTGAGCTTAAGTTGCTTAAGTGATATCCAATTTGAGATGTCAAAAAAGTAGTTGGGGATGAATGCATGCCTAGAATTCAGGGAAAAGCCTAAGGATGAATAATGCTTTATTCTACCACAAAAGATGAAAATTAATCAGTTGATAATAAATTCATAAAACACCATTCAATGATATGATCAGACCAATTATATGCACACATATATGTTTATATACACTCATTCTATCGGTATGAGTTTTCCTTGCCTTCACTGTAGTACACATACCGCAAACTTTCCATGATTTAGCACATGGTCTTCATCTTAATGTGAACTGACAAACTCCTCACTTGGCAGCTAATCTTTTATTGCTGACATTCTTAGATTTTAATCAAACTGGCCCTCAGATGAACACCATACTATACATTTTATCAAAATACCTATATTTTAAACCCATACAAATTGGTAAGATCTTCCAAAATGTTCTCTGCCAGGATCACATCTATTCTCTGATGAAGCAACAGAAAAAGATTAAGTAGGATGACAAAAATTTCATTGCATATGTTTTCTTTGGGAGTTTTGTTGTTGTGTGAAGTACTTTACACAGAAAACTAATGATCTGTGATCAGAAAACTAATGACTGAGGCAAGATTCAAACCTCACTAATCAGTAATTGTTATCATATCATTGTATATACATAAATACATTCATTTAATATAGCTGTATATAGGTATAGAGAGGTATATATTCATACATATTTTATATATATATATATATATAAATATCTATAGTGGGTAAGTGTATATGTATGTATGTATGTGTATCTACTGAAAACTGAACTTGGATTAGTAGCTATAAAAAGATGTTATTCTAAGTTAGCCCATTAAGTTTTTTTTAAATTTTATACATATATGTATATGTATATTACACATGTGTATGCATATTTTGGCAACTTCTATTATTTTAAATGATTATATTGTCATTACTAACAGATGTAATATATTTGACTTTCACAAACCTGAGTTAATTGTATACCTTTTTAATAACCTTGCAGTCATCCAACAGCAGCAATTTTTTTTCTTTTTATCAAATGATAGTTCCCACAAATTCCTTTGGACATTATTTAATGTACTAAAAGCTCAACTTTAATGAGAGAATTACAAGTCTGAGGCTAATTAATGAATACTGTATGTATGTCAACATTTGCTTTAATAGCTATCCAATAACCAATTTAGAAGGATTTTGTTAGCTTGGGAACTTCTAATCTGTTAACTTCCTCCATTAATACAAAATCACAATCATTTGGAACTTAGTAAATACAATTTAGAACCTGTCCTGAAGTTCAAAGTTAGGAAGCAGCTTCAGTGTAATGTTGCTATTGCAATAGAAGTAGGATTTGAATCCAGGTTTTCCTTATTCCAAATCCAGCAATCAGTCCACTATCCACCACCATACTATTTCCATGAGCTGTATCAAAACATGAAGATCCTTCCCTCCCATCGAAATGGATTTTAAAAGACCATATTAGTCTGGGAGGCTAAAATGGCCTAATTATTTCCCCCTTTGCCGTTTCAGTTTTCCCATTCCTCATCTGTCTCTCAAAATCCTACCCTCCTATAAGGTTGGACTTAAATACCATTTTATTATCACTAGAGATGGAACTGATCTTTTCATCCTCCAAACACTCAAAGTACATTTTTTTTGTTTTACTAATAAATGGGGTTAAATGATTTGTCCAGTAATTATTAAGTGTCTGAGGTTGAATTTGAACTCAGGTCCTCCTGACACCTGGGCTGGTGCTCTATCTACTGTGTCACCTAGCTGCCCCACCAAAGTAAAACATTTTGTAACAAAAGTTACAAGTTGTTGAAAATGTGCATTCATTTTGTATTGCTTCACCTTCCTCTCTTTTTCCCAATTAGAGTGCAAACTCTCAGACATGTGAGTATTAGGAACTAGGTACCTAGCCCTCATAACGTCTGTAGCAGTTCTTGGTTCATAGCAAATGCTCAAAAAATCTTAGTTCAATTGGTAATGCCATACTATCATTGGAATTTACCCAGAATGTTTATGTTTATATTTTTCTTTACAGTAATATATTTTCTATTCAACAGTCTTTACTTTCTGAGATTATATAAGAATAGGAAAAACCCTCAATTTTGTAGGATTTTGAGTGGCAACAACAGCAGAGATCATCTAATTCAAGTTCTTCATTTTTAATTTGAGGCAACTGAAGTCCTAAATAATTGTGAACTGAGGTATTTTTGGAATATTTGTCTAATCATTGATCTGATTGATTCAGAAATATAATGACTGGTCATTCTGTTTTTAGCCCAATTTCCCAGGTCCCTTAAATCTTGTATTTTTTCTCTTCCTTATACTGCTAAATTTTTATATTGATTTTAGAAAGGAGCTGGTATATTTAACCTCTCATAGATTCAAGTTACAAGAACACTGAGCTATCATCCTTGGGAAATACTTATAGGGAAGCCCATGTTTATATCTGTAGAAGAGCTGGGAAATATTTTAAGATGAATAAAGATTTTGAATAATAATATTTTGAAAAATTTAAACATATTCAAAAGAACTTGGATAGTTCTCTTCCAGTAATTCAAGCAGCAATATTTAATATGTATTTATAAATATTCTAAGATATTGAGTATTAAAGTCCATTAACACATCATTAGTGACATACCACCTCAAAATCTATTTACCGAAATATGATTTTAATAGTTCATCCTAAAATTGCAAATAACTCCTTGTATGGCAGATACACAGTTATTTCTGCAAACTATTTTTAGATTTTATAATAATTTATAACAGTCAATAAACATTTATTAGATATCTACTATCTAATGTGCTAGGCACATGTAAAGTGATGGGAATACAAAGGAAAAAGTCATTCTTTACCCTCAAGAAGTTCACAATGTAATAGTGGAGGCAGTTTGCATAAACATTGCATAAAATACACATAAATTTGCATATATAGGACAAAAAGCTAACATTCTAGATAAGAAAGACATCAGAATTAAGCGGTATTGGGAAAGATTCCCTGTAGAATATAAGTTTAGCTAAAACTTGAAGAAAAACAAAGAATTCATGCAGTGGAAATGAGGATGGAGAGCATTATAGAACAGGAAAAACCAGAGAAAATGTATAGAGTCAAGAGATAGAGAATCTTGTTCAGAGAACATCAAGGTCAATGTCATTAGACCAAAGTGAACATGAGGGAGGGATAGAAGGTGTAAGGAAATTGGAAAAGTAGGAGAACTAAGTAACAAAGGAATTTGAATTCAAAACAGGATTTTGTATTTGATGTTGGACTTGCTAGGAAGACAATGGTGTTTATTGAGTAGGGAGTAACATACCCCAATCAACTCTTTAGGAAAATCACTTTAGCAGCTAAATGAACAATGGACTTGATTGAGCTGATAGACTCATCAGCAAGCTATTACAAGCATGAAGAGGTAAGTGTTCATACCAGAAAGGAGGAGACATCAAATGTGAGAAAGAGTATATTTGAAGAATATTTCAAAGGTGAAATCATTCATCTTTGGCAACAGATTGAACATTTTTTTTTGTTTTTCAATCATTTTTCAGTTGTGTTCAACTCTTCATGACACTAAGATTTTCTTGGCAAAAGAATGGAGTGATATACAATTTCCTTCTTCTAGCTCATTTTACTGATGGGGAAACTGAGGCAAACATGTTTAAATGACTTACCCAGGGTCATAGTATCTGAGGCCAGATTTTAATTCAGGATGACTCATCTTCCTGACTCCAGGCTTGGTACTCTATCCACCTCACTATCTAGCTGTTCATATTCCACTTAGCTGACCACAAATTAGATATAAGGAAATATCAACAATAATCACTTGTATTACTCCCATTATGCTAAATAGGAATTTACATTGAATAAAGTAAAGGGAAAGGGTGGGTGATTTGTGTGTCATGAAACTTTCAAAAACAGTTAATAACTGCTAGCAATACAACTAGTAACCAGGCAGAACTTACTTCTTCAAGTTTTAGCTAAACACGTTCTACAGAAAATCTTTCCTAAAACCTCTTAATTCTGGTGCCTTTCATAACCAGAAATCAAGTATGATAAATGTGAACCTAAGGGACTGATATGATGATGAAGCCCTTAATAGCAATTGAGGAAGAATTAAGCATTTACATAGTGCCTACTATAACCCTATTATGCATCATTTTATTAAGTTCAGAAGTTTAGAAAGAGGGTTTGAAAGACAATGAGTTTGGGTTTTAACATGTTAAATTTAAGATTTCTATTGGACATACACTTGCCTGATAGTTGGATACATGAGACTGGAAGTTAGCAGTTAAGTAAATTTGAAAATCATCAGCATAAAGATGATAATTAAAGGAAAGGGAGTTGAAGAGTATCAATCAGTGTGGCTACTGAACTCTGTGATTTACTGCCATTTTGGAAAAGTGATCTATATACTTATAATCTTCACGGTCTTTTTATATCATTTTAGATATTTAACTTTATTTAGGCATATAAAATCAGAGAATGCTAAACTTGGAAGGGACCTTGAAGATTATCTACTTTATCCAACTCATTCTACACAAAGAGGAAATAAGTCCATAGAGATACACTTTACTCAGGATCACATAAGTGGTTAGTGATTCTGAGAAGTAAGGAGCTGTGGTATTTGGTAATGTAAGGTCTAGTAAAAATTTTCTGCTACTTATAATTGGCAGATATGAGTAAATCTCAGAGAAGGAGATTCAGGATTAGGATTTATTTGAGTTGGTGGTACATTAAAAATTGAAAAAATATTGAAATATAGAGAACAGGGTATTTGTCTTGAGCATAGAACTATAGAATCCTGAAATGAGGGTTTCCAGGGCAACAGTGAAGAAAAGTGCGTAGTGTCAGTAAGCATATTAGATAAGGAGAATGAAAAAAAGCACAAAAAGTAAATGTCATAGAAAGACAAATGAGCAAATCAGGATGAACAACATTGTCTTATTGTTTCATAAATTCGTAGAATTTTGAGCTGGAAAGAGCATTAGAGATCATCTAAACAAACCATTTCATTTTACAACATATAGTGGAGCAAAACAGAGGTCCCAAAAAATTATAAAATAACTTCCCAGTGTACAAAAATAATAAATTGAAGAAACTAGATTCAAACTCAGGTCCTCTGATAGAAAATCAAAGGTTCCTTCTGCTTCACTCCATAGACAAAAGCCCCAGAGACAAATATTCACACCAGACACAGAAGCTACTTTAACTGTTATAAAATCTCATATACCAGTAGAGCACTTGTGATAACAAGCTATAAAGATAGAAGATGGCAAACCAAGGTGAGGAAAATGCATCTAAACCTAGAACTGAAATGATATATGGATCTCACTAAAGTACAAATTTTGACATTGATGATGGAAAATATTAACACAATTGTCTTCAAATGTGTGACTTCCATTATGCTAAATAGGAATTTGCACCGAATAAAGTAAATGGAAAGGATGGGTGATTTGTCTGTCATAAAGCTTTGAAAAGCAGCTAATACCTGCTAGCATAGCCTACTTTTATACTGCTGGAAACTGGACAACCCTTATATTGTGATATTATTTTAGAAACAGAATCCTTAGTAAGACAGAATAACATACTCCTTAGAATTTTGTCCCTCCAGAATTAAAATATGTTCCTTCCAACACACACACACACACACACACACACACACACACACACACACACACACACACACACACACCTTCAACTGGAGGCATTTATTCCATAACATCCAGACTCCATACCTAGTGTTGAATCCCATTCAATTCTCAAACTGCTTAATGACAATCTCCTAAATGAAACCCCCTTGCAATCCTTGAGAGCTCATCTAATAAAGGGGATTTTCCGTCAAAGAGACTCAATACTTGTTTTGATTTGGATTTCATAATGTTCTAGTTGATTTCTCTACCTACTAAGAAATTCCAGCTTATAATGTTGAACCTGAATAGAATTTAATCCTCCTTTGATCTTATTTATAACTCTATGACATACTTCTCTCAACTTTCTCTCAATTCTCCTTGAACTCATTGTACACACAGGGTTATAGATTTAGAACTGGAGGGGCTATGAAGGAACCATTTGGACTATTTAGTCCAACTCACTTACTTTAAAGCAAGGTAATTTCTGAAATCAGAGTGATTAAGTGCCCTCTCCAAGATGATATTAGGTATTAAGCATCAGAGGAGAGATTGTTGTTTTTTTTTAAAAGAAGTTTACTCCTTCAAATAGGAGGGTTTCATAAATTCAGAATTGGAAGGGGCTTTTGCAACAGCCTACTGTACCCTTTACCATTTATTTTATAAAGATACATCCTGAGGCCCAAAGGGTTTGTTGTTAGCCCAAGTCACATAGTTATGACAGACCGTAGCTCTGAACCTAGGCCCTGTGACTATGAAGTTAGCACATTTTACTATACCAAGCTAAACTTTTTCTGACTGATTCATAGAAAGCATTCCCTACTCTACCCTACCACCATCATCATTATAAAAAAAAATCTTCATCTTTTATATCCTTCATTGCAGCTTTGATAATACTAGCATGTTTCAATTAAATGCTTGATTCTTATTTATAGACTCAAAAATTCAGAAGTGAAGATATTTCAGAGATTATCTGTCCCAACCTCTAGTTGAGCTACTCTACAACATTTTATATTTGATGATTGACACAGTACCTGCATGAAGATGGTCAATGAGAGATCATATAACTTTATTAAGGACTTTTTTTCACTTGTAGAAAATTGATCTTAGGAAGCCATTCTGTTTAATAAAACAAAATATACTTTTCTGAACCTATTACCCATCAGTCCTGATTCTACCTTTAACTGACAACCAGAAGAAAATCATAGTTTTAAGTTGGAAAGGAGCTTGTTTTCATCTAGTACAAAACTCGCATTTTACGGATAAGAAAACTGAGGTCTGAGAAAATAAGTGGTTTGTTCAGGGTCACACACATATCTAATCTCTCTTCAAAGATATACTTTCATCTCCCCTAAATTTCCTCTCTTCCAAATTTTGTATTCTAATTCCTTCCACCAAATTTTGCAGGACATGGTTTCAAGTCCTTCCACTTTCCTAGCATGTCAATTTCACTCCTATTTGATAGACAGGCAGCAGTCACAGGGACGTATAAAAAGAAAATGGTTCATTAGAGTAAAGAGGAAGGGTTATACAGTAAATAGATGGATAAATTTGGAATCAGAGAAATGGGGTTCAAACTTGACCTCTGACATCAATTGAAAATTCCTGTCAAGGTACTTGTCTTCAACTCTATAAAATGAAGATTATTACTACACTTTGGATCAGAAATTCATTCACATAAACCTTGTGAGTTATATATTAGCCTTTATAAAACAAAAAATATGAAAAATCTGTCAAAGATCCATCTCTTTGATACATCCTTAGGATCATTATCTAACACCACAAATTATGGTCAAATTACATAGTATGATTCTCATTAACCATACTATTTTCAGTCAATCAAATCAAAACAATAAGATCCCAAAGTATAAATTCACTTTCATTCTTCTAGGCCCAGGTAAAAAGTCAAGATTTTTTAGATGATCTATCACCAATAGAACTAGAAGGAACCTTAAAATTAATTTTTACTTCTTTTTTTTACTTTATAAATAAAAAAAAACCTGAAGACCAAAGTCATGAAATGATTTGGTGAAAGTCATGTAGATTATTAGAAGTAGATTCTATTTGAGCAGGAAGGTGTGGCACAGTGCACAGCACTACAACACAAAATAATCCATTATAAACATATAAGAAAGATGATGAGAGAACTAAGGGCATCTTTAGGAAGTCTTCTTGGAGGAGAGGTCACTGCCAAGAAGACTGAAAAAGAGGAAGAATTTCAACATGAGAGGGAAAATATCTGAAAGCACTTAAATTTCCAGGGTTAAAGGTCACAGTAGCATTATTGGTTTTATTTGTTCACAGGGGCCCATAGGTACTTCAGATCTAGATAGACCTGGAGGATTGCCCTCTACAATGCAGTTGGAACTTGATCTTTTAAAAGACAAGTGGATAGCTCCATCTAGAGGACAAATAATTCTTATAAAGTTTAGCTTAGGGACAATTGCTTTCGGATTTTCTAAGATGAGTAAGAAAGGGACAAAATAGAAAGTAAACAAATATTTGATTGGACTGTGTAAAAATTGGGAAGGGGAGAAGGGAAGTGAGGGTAACATCTTCTGTAATCAATATCAAAAAGGCAACTGTCTCTAGGTAGGCCTCTTCTACTAGACTACAGATTTGTTTGACTTTGAACCAAATGGAACAAAGAAATAATCAACCTTTTTCCAATTCACTTTCCAATTTAATATTTCTGAATCATTTGGGATTTCCTCCCTCTTTCCCTGCTAACTTATGTGTCTGCCATCTCCAAACTGATTTAGTGTGTTTTCAAGGTATAGTTAATGTGTCATTTAATAGGAAGTCAACTTTCTAATAATCTCAGTTATGAGGAGCAACATGAATTAGTGAACATAGTACTGGATCTAGAATCAGAGGACCTGAGTTCAACCTCTGCCTCTCAGGCTTACTGACTGATAGTTAGCATAGGATCTTAGAAAGTATTTTAGCTTGAAGTCAGGAAGACCTGAGCTCAAATCTTACTTTTCACACTCACCAGTTGTGTAACTTTGAGCAATCACTTAATCTCTAGGATTTTATTAACTTCTCAGAAATACAATGATACAAAACTATCCCAAAAGACTCATCATTCACCTTCAGAGAAAGAACTGATAAATTGTCTGAATACAGACAAAAGCATACTATTTTCATTTTGTTCCTTCCTTCCTTCCTTCCTTCCTTCCTTCCTTCCTTCCTTCCTTCCTTCCTTCCTTCCTTCCTTCCTTCCTTCCTTCCTTCCAAGTATTTCTATCAAGGTTGATTATGAAGTATCTCTGACACAGTGTATTTATATCAACAACTGGGGGAGGGGTGGTGATGCTGGATAAAAGAAGCAGGCATAATGACAAAAACAAAAGGTCAGAAATAAACATGAAAAACAGGCAATAAAAATTAAAAAGCAGGCATAGAACAAGGAAGGATAGCATAAGGGTCTGAAGCCATTTAAAATAGAAGCAGGTTTATTTCAATAAAAGAATTACATTCTTTCATGTCTTCTCAAAATATCATGATACGCTATCTCCTTCCCCCCCTCTCCCCCACCTCACTCTAGTCATTTTGTTTTGCTTGGGATTTTGACAGGTAAACCTCAGTTTATGTTGATACAAAATTATTCTGTGATCCCTAATTTGATACTCTATTGTCTCCTAAATAGTAAAAAATGAAAATAATGTGAAGACTATAATATTTAAAAAAATCATCATCAATATAAATATCACTATCATCATCATCATCATCATCATCATCATCTTTATCTGGAATGTTAATCCAAATTGTTACAGGTTCTTTTACTAGGGATACATTTACATGTTCAGTGAAATGAAGTATTTGATATACAGATAGACTAACCAAGTCAGTCATTATATTTTTTCCTCTGGAGCATAAAGTAAATACTGAGTAATTAATCTGATTAATATTTCCAAATAAACAGTCAAATTGAATAATAAAAGTTCCAAATTCTTTTTCTCTTTTTGAATCATCTAGTTTGGTGACCTACACATTTTAGCTTGATAACTGTTTTCATTTTGCTTTTTTTTAGATGGAATTTAATAAATATGAAATAAGCATTTACTGTAACTAATCACCCAGAAAATATAGAGGACTTCTAGTTAAGTGGACTAGTTAAGAAAGAACGTAGAGAAACCCAGCTCTCCCACCAAAAAAACAACAAAAAATGAGGATAAAATGACAAAAATTAAAATTGTCCTTTACTGCAAGGAATTTACTTTCTACCAGGTTGAAGAGGGATGTTATCTATATAACATTTTAAGGTTTGCTAACTATTTCACATATCTTATTTGATTCTTACAATGACCTTGAGAAATACTATATGTATGATTACCCCATTTTACAGGTATGTTTATTTAGATAGATTCACCCACCATAGAACTATTAAGTTTCGGAGGAAAAATTTAAACTCATCTTTCTAGACTCCAGGTCCAGCTATTTTCACTATACCAAAAGATCCAAGTATATTATAAAAGTTTGAGTTCTTTTGACTGCCTGAATGTATTAATTGACTCCAGCAGCTCAAGTAGAGCCTGCTTTGCTGTGTTTCTCCAATTGCAAAATTTCTAGTATAATGGCTCCCCAAGGGAAAAGATTGTTTCTAACAAACTGTTAAAGGCATCTTCTAGCAAATGCAGGCACTCGATAAATGTTAACTATTTCAGGAGTATGTGAAGGATCATTATTAAAAAAAAATTTGTGCAAAGTAGGGAAGTAGAAATAGATTTCACCTAAAAATAATGGCAGATATTGAAGGTGGTTAAGCTAAAGGATTTAGATCTCTGCCTATTTTCAAAAAGTACAACTGTGTATCTTGCTCTTTACAAATCCATTCAAAGGAATAATAAGGGCTAGTCCAATATCATGTACTTTGCTCTTTTTAGTTTGCATAACAAATAATAATAGCATTCTATTCCCTATAATAAATCTGGAATCTCAGCAAGAAGTGAACTAAGTGAACAAAGGTCATGCAGCTATTAAATAGCATCACTGAGATTTTAATCCTGGGCATCTGATACAAAGTTCAGCATTCTTTCTTTTAGATTTTTCAAGTCAATGGGGTTAAGTGACTTGCCCAAGGCCACACGACTAGGTAATTATCAAGTGTCTGAGGTCGGATTTGAACCCAGGTACTCCTGACTCCGAGGCTGGTGCTCTTATTCACTGCACCACCTAGCCACCCCATGCATTCTTTCTAATAAACTACACTGTTGCTAAGCAAAAATGAATCTCTATAAACTATCTTCATTAAAATGAAAAATAAAAATTAAAGAACTGCAATTTATTTTTATATTGATTTTATATTTTCCAGTTTATGCCAACAAATACATATTAAGCACCTCTTATATATCCAGTACTAAGTGTTGGAGATATGAATACAATGATGAAATAGTTTCCTGTACATTCTATTGTATTCTTCTAACCTAGCTACTTCTTTTATTTATACTTCAAATCTGCTTCCATGCAAGAATAAGTACATGCCAAGACCTATCTCACTGACTAGTACCTATCATTACAGACCCAATTTGGTTATGATCTACAATAGACATCAGTGAATTGAGGATTAATCATCATGAAAGAGCATTTGACTCAGAATCAAGAAAATCCAAGTTCAAATCTGACCTCAGACACTTATTAGCTATATGACCCTGCATAAGTCAGTTAAATTTTGTTTGCATTAATTTACTGGAGAAGGGAATGGAAAACCAATCCAGTATCTTTGTCACGAACATCCCATGAAGAGTCACATACAACTGAAAAAAACAAGTCACTTCATATACCTATAACACAAAGAGAAAAGATTATACCAAACTTTATGATAAAAGTACTTGAGTTTCCTTTCTTTTAAGAGTACGTAGACTAGGTATCACTAAGATCTAACTCCTTTTAGGATATACCAAAATATGAGTTCATGACAAAAAGAATCAATACTTCTCTCAAATTGTTTATCATTTCTGACCCTCTGAAGAGCTATAATAAACATAACTATCAATAGTTGGATTCCTCCCCCCCCCATACTTTAAGTTTAAGGAGGGCAAATTTGACATCCTTCTCAATAAATGAGCTGAATTAATCTTAACTATGCTAATTCAGTGAGCAGACCTTTGAAGCTGACAAAAATCTAAATCACAGGACTTTGTCACTCCCTCCACCCCCAAAATCTAAGCATTTAAGCAGATGCTATTCATATCACATGCTAGCTTTCACAACCTTAACAGTCAGCAGTAAGCAGTACAAGAGGATTATTACTCTCAAACACAAAAGCCCTGGGGGGAATGTGTGTAGTGTACATATGGGATATATATATATATATATATATATATATATATATATATATATATATCTTATATATTTATGTGTGTGTGGGTATGTATGCAAATATTTGTGTGAATATATCCACATATAACTATGTAGATATTATATATATGGATATTTATACACACCCAGAAAACTTATTTATACACTGCAGAAAACATATACACTGTACGTGTGTGTTTCCAGTAGATGGTTACTAATTTAAAGATATTGGTAATCTGACATTCCATATTTTCCCATGTATAAGATGCACCGTAATTTTGAAGTCTGAAAAACAATGTATTACATAAAGTTATTGAACTCAAGTTTTATTTGTCATGAAATTCAAGTATCTCCTGCTTATAGCTTTCAGGCATCTTTTGGGCAAGTCAGGGGGTGTGGACACATGCTTAAGTCCATTCCATTTCACAAACCTGAAGGACCAATAGTGTCATCCTTTGAAATCAGCAACTTCTTTTTCATTAGCAGTTCTTCTGGCCTCCTGCTGCACCATCTTGGTGGACACAGGAATTCCAATGGCCCTTTGTTCTTCAATTCATCTTTTCAATTCCCTCTCTAACTCAGGCCATTTTGCTGACTTGCCTCCCATGGCCTTCTTCTGCAGTGGCATTTTTCAGTAGGGTTTCTTCTTCCCATAGCCAGTCTCATATTTTCTCAGTTGGAAGAGGACCAAACTAAGGTTCAGCAGCACGATTTTCATATACTTTTGATCACTTTTAACTTGAATTCAGCACTGCATGAAAATCTTTTCTGACCCATTCTAGGCAGAACCTGGCAAAACATAATCTAATATACGAATAATGAATGTGAAATGAGTGCAAAGACAAGTGTGAAAAAATCCAGTAATTCAAGTAAAAAAAAACTAAAACGACTGGACTCCCAGTTTTTAGAACACAAATTTTTCAAAAAAGGGTGCATCTTATACATGGGAGAAATATTGTAATTTATGTTAAGGCTCCTGATATCAAAGATAATGATACTTTGTGTCAAGCTTATAACTTTCAGTAAAATTCATTTATAAATTTAGTGTATTATTTGAAAGGATTATGTGCCAGGGAAAGCAAAAAGACTAAAAATGTATTTTATTCTTTTCATGAAATTACTCCCATTTCATACATAATTCTTGACTGATAGACACAATTTAAGCAAATTAAGGCATTTCTAAATATGATAAAATTATTTTTGAAGTATTAAATAGAGAATTTTTTTGGTTCATTTGAGGGCAATAGCAGAGATTAACTATAGAGGTCTATAAAATGCAGTAAATTTCTTTTGAAAGGAAAGCATTTTGATATTTACAAAAATATAGATTAGAATTCTAGACTGCTGGAGCTGAAAGAGAACTTAGGAAATATCTAGGCTTAACACTCTCATTTTATATGCAAGATCAGACATAGAGATTGTTAAAAAAAATTATGCCAGTAGAATGCAAACTCCTTGAAAACAAAAATTGTTTTTAATTTTATTTCCTATACCTAGCCCAGTTCTTGAATATGGTGGGTATATATAAAGTGCTTGTTGAACTGGATAGGTTTAGAATGAATATATACATGGAGGGATTCACTGATAGTCAAATAACTGGAAAATAGTAAAACCAAAAGGTCTTCTGCCTTCCAAGACCTATTAAAAATTGTTAAAAGGAAATTAAATACTTAGTACTCATGTCTTCTATTGTACCAAGATAGTCTATCATAACCTATACTTCAAACATGTTTCATTTTTTAATTTCTTTCTTATAACAATGCCTTAGGAAAAATAAAGACATTTTGCTCCCTTTATATCTTTAGGCTCCTTCTCAAAAAGAAAAATGAATTTGTTTCATATTCAACAAGGCATTGATTGCATCATGTCACATAAATAAATCTTGGAAAAGGAAACATGTACAATGTGAGACCAGCATCTGCTAAGAAAGCAACAAATGTGCCTCCAACAGATGCTATAAAGGATCTTGGTGAGGTTGGAGTGGGGGAAAGGGGGGGAAGGGGAGAAACAGGCAACCTGAAGCCATTAGGAGAAAAATAACTTTTTTATATTTAAAAGAAGAATAAATAGTTAACCATCATTTCAGGAGTATAGAATTCATCTGTTGCTAGGCTAGGCCAAAGAGAGAAGACATTTTTTAAAAAATTATTTTTTTCTTCTTTCTGTGTATTATTTTCAGAAGCTCTGGTGGCTAAAATTGGCAGATTTTTTTTCTTCTCAAGTAACAGAAAGTTCCTCCTACAATTTGTACAGTGCCCCCCTAAAATCATTTGAATTCATTTAGTTCATTTTTTAAAAATGAATTATATCACCTTCCTGGAAATGCCACTCCCATCTCTCATTATTTTTGTGATGTCAGTCCTAAAACTATATATAAAATAAATTCCAAAGCAACAAAAAAATGAAGTCCTATATCATGAGTTCTATTAGAGCATATATATATATATATATATATATATATATATATATTCTTCTCAATGAAAATACAGTCTTTAACATTACAATTTAAAATATATTTTAGTAAAAATTTTCCATGTCAAAAGCTTATCTCTTTCCAACATGCTAGGAAATCATAAAATATACAATAATCTTTCAAGCCATCCTTTTGAAAAATTTGTGTCTAATATTTCTTTATAACTATCCTTACTGTAGTGAAGGTACCCATCCTACAGCCACCACTGAAGCTTTAAATGACTGTACTTATTAGATAAACCTGTTGAGTTACCAACAAAAGTCATTCAAAGGAGCCGAGGTGAAGAAATGTAAATAGCTTCAACTTCCAAAAATCGAGACCAAATTACCCATACAACCCAAGAGCTTCAGGAAATTGAATTCCAACAAAACAAGACTTCCTACTTCTTACATAAAAGGGAAGGGAAAGTGGAACTAGAGAGGAGAAAGGAAAAGTACTGGACAAAGTTGAGTTACTAAATGGATTGTAAAAATAAAGATTAAACCCAAGCTATGCTAGAAGCTCAGATACAATATAATATTTAAGTCAAAAATTTAGAATTGCAAGAAATCAAAGATGTCATCTAACCTATGACCCTAATTTTATTTATTTACTTTTTCGTTTTTATCTTAAACTTATTTATGAGCATGAATATTTCCATAAATGAAGAACAAAGGTTATTCATGAAACCAAAAAAATTGTTATATCCAATTTGTTTTTTAATTAATTAATTTTCATATATATATATATATATATATATATATATGTATATTTCAAGTTACAAAATTTCCTTCCACCCCCCCCTCCTCTCAGTAATGAACAGTCAGGTTAGCATTGTCCATGCATATTTTGATAAATATGTTTATAGATTAATGATTTTCAGAATGATGAATTAGTATTAAAGGAAGGAGAAATGAGACAATTTTTGTAAAGTGTTCATCAGATTCTGAAGGGTTGGGTGTTTTTGTGAGTTCTATTTTGTTTTGTTTTTCTTCCTCTGGATGGGGATAATGTAGTCCATAGCCAGTCTGATACAGTTGTTCTAGGACTTCTGGTCAAGATGGTGGAGAGAAGACAGGCCTTGCTAAGGTTTTCCCATCAGAAATAATATGAAACAAGCCTCTTAACAGAAATCCAATTGACAAAACCCAGAAAGAGAAGCTAGAAGAGCACCTGCCAAAAGGTGTGTCTCCAGGGATCTTGGATGAGCCAGGGGAAAACTAAGATCAGCTGTACAGGCATTGACCATGGAAGCTTGGACTGTGGGGATCAGAGGTCTGGAAGGCAAGTTCCAGCACAGAGAGTTGCAGAGCATGGCTGGACACTGATCCTTTCGGCTTGGGGTTGTGAGCTCCATACTTTCAGCAGAGCCCTCTTCTCAGAAGAAACACAGTAACATCCCCTCCCCACTCACCTCAGGCTCAGCTGTGGGCAGCAGAACATCCTCAACTGAATAGGGAGATTAACATTCTCACCCCAGGGTCCATCCCACATTGTTCAAGGATGATACAGTCCCTCCAGGCCTAGGAAGAGAGCCTCAAAAAATCCCTCACCCCCTACTGGCCAACCCACTTGGAGTTATGAAGTCAAGTGAAAAAAACCTCTAGGGTTTTCAGAACCAAACCTCTGTGAGCCAGCCCTTCCCCCAACACAAGATCCTAGGAAAATTAAGAAAGGCCAGCAGAAGGGGGGAGTCCATAGAAACCTAAGAAAATAAAGATTCTGACTCAGATCTAGCACTTCTATGGAGAATATGAATTGGTCTCCAGCCCAGAACGACTTCCTAGAAGAAATCAGGAAGGAGTTTAAAAATCAATTGGAAAAATTGGGAAATGAAACTCAAGAGAAAATTAACATCTTGCAACACGTAAACAAATCCTTGGAAAATACAATTGGACACATACAAAAAGAAAATAATTCTCTCAAATCCTCAATTGAGCAAACACAAAAAGAAAATAATTTCCTCAAAACTATACTTGGGCATATGGAAAGATCCTTCAAAATTAGAATTAACCAATTATAGTAGAAGCTGCAAAAGTAAATGAATAAAAATTCTTCTCTTAAAAAAAAGAATGGAATCTGTGGAAAAGAATGACACCATGAGACAACAATAATCTATTCAACAAAACCAAAATATTGAAAAAATAGAAGAAACTGTAAAATATCTCATCTGGAAAACCACTGACCTCGAGAATAGAACAAGGAGAGACAGCCTAGGCATCATTGGGCTTCCTGAAAACATTGGAGAGAAAAAAATCCTGGATTAATATTACAGGATTTAGTGATAGAAAACTGCCCTGATATCATGGAACCAGAGGGCAAAATAGTTATTGAAAGAAAACATCAATCCTCTTCGGAAAGATATCCTAAAATGAAAACACCAAGGAATATTGTGGCCAAATTCCAGAACCATCAGATAAAAGAGAAAATCCTGCAAGCAGCCAGAAAGAAACAATTTAGATACCAAGGAACCAGTAGGGTTACATAGTAAGGATTACACAGGACCTGACTACATCAACATTAAGGGATTGAAGGGCTTGGAATGAGTTATTCCAAAGAGCAAGGGAGCTTGGAATGAAGTCAAAAAATCCATCCAGCAAAACTGAGCCTTCTTTTCAAGGGGAAAAGATGGACATTTAACAAAATACTGCACTTTCATCTCTTTCTGATAAAAAGACCAGAACTAAATAGAAAATTTGGACATCAAACAGGAGGCTCAAAAAATGCATGAAAAGGTTAAAAAAGGGTAAAGAAAAAAACTGTTATCCAATATGATGAAACTGGCTTTATCCCCACCTGGGAGAAAGATTCTCATAACTCTCAAGAATTGCAACTCTTTAGAGAGAATATACTTAGCCAAAAGTGATGGACATTCATGACTTCTCTGTGACTGATAGAATGATTTAAAAACAATATCCCCTTAAAAAGGGGAGACAGTAAAGATACAGGAGGATGGAGGAGATTGAATGGGGTGAATCACATTACATAAAAAGGTCCAAAAGACCTACTGCAATAGAGAGGAAGAAAGGAGGAGGTGAGAACCACCTGAATCTTACTCTCTTCAGATTAGGCCTGAAGTTAACATATACACACTCAGTTAAGTTCAGAAACTTATCTTATTTTTCAAGTATTAAAAGGAGAAAGGAGAAAGGGGGAAACAGGGAGGAAAAGAGGAACTAACAGAAGGAAGAAGGGGCAAAGGGGGAAGGAAAGGGGGAGGGGGTGATTGGATACAAGGGGGAAGATAGAGTTGTTCTAGCTCAATGGACTGTAGAAAAGAGCTGCTTCTATCAAGGTTATTCATCTCATAATATTATTGTTGATGTGTACATTATTCTCTTGGTTCTATTCCCTTCACTCAGCATCAGATCTCATAAGTCATTCCATGCTTCCCTAGAGTGTGACCTTTTTTGGTTTCTTATAGAACAATAGTATTCCATTTGTATTCATGTACCATAATTTGTTTAGCCATCTCCTCAACTTCCAATTCTTTGCCAATACAAAAAGAGCTGCTATGAATATTTTGGAACAGGTGGGATTTTTCCTATTTCTTTATAATTTCTTTTGAATACAGACCCAGAATTGGAATTGCTGGGTCAAAGGGTATGAACAATTTTATTGTTCTTCGGGCATAGTTCTGTATTCCTCTCCAGAATGGTTGGATCTGTTCCTAATTTCACCATCCTTCCACAACCTCCCCAACATTGATCATCTTCCCTTTTTCTTATCTTGGCTAATCTAATAAGTATGAGATGATACCTCATTGTTGCTATAATTTGCATTTCTCTAATCATAGTGATTTGGAGTATTTTTATATGATTACATATAGCTTTAGTTTCTTCATTTGAAAACTGTCTGTTCATATCCTTTTGACTGCAATTTGTTTTTTTATTTGTCTGTAGTTTAACAAAATAAATAGTAACAGAATCCCTGCTCATGTTTCCTTCTGAACTTTTTGTTTTCTTCTGCATGCTTTTAAATTGGAACATTGATTCACTTTTTTTATGTATCACAATCATTACCCACTAAGTTTAATCTCCTTCCCCCACATATATACAATCGAATACAAATCATCTTTTGTAATAAGCAAGGAAAGTCAAACAAAAGAGCTTAATACATTGGTCCTATTGTCCTCATTTGCATATCAAGTCTAGCACCTTTCTACCAAGAAGAGGGAGGTATGGTCAATCAATCAATATTTATTAAATATTTACTGTATGAATCATTATGCTAAGCACTGGAGAAGGGCATATAAAAATTACAAAAGACATTCCCTGCCCTTAAGGAGCTTATAATCTAATTCTTATTTTTCTGAGGTCATAATTGGTCACTGCAGAAGATAATTGGAATTCTTTCAGAATCATTAGATTTTTGTTATGGTGGTCATACTGTAGATGATTTTCTGATACTCTTCATTTCACTGTACCTAGTTCACCCAATTCTTCCAAAGTTTTTTTTCTGAATTTATCTTTTGTTAGTATTCCATTATACTGGAACACATGTGTGTGTGTGTATTTGTGTATGTGTGAACTCTCACATACATACCCAAGGAGTATTTAGTTTTTTGCAAACTTTTCATTTTGCCCATGAGGAAATTGAAATCAAAAGAGGTCAAGTGACTTGGCTAAGGTCATACAGTTAGAAAAGAGCAGACAGGATTTGAATCTTAATTTTTTAATACTATCTCCAGAGGTCTTTTCATAGTAGTATTAAATGAAATTAACTGACAATGATATAACTACTCATATTCAGGATATTTTGGGGGGGGATAAGAAATAAAATAAAGTAATAAAACTGACAAAGATGAGGCAGAAAGTTAGCACCTAGTTCTTGTGCTGAAAGTATTGTTTTGAGGTAATTTTTTATCTTACATTAATTTGCAAAGCAAATATTTTAGTTTTTAAGTCAATTAAAATTCAAAAGCAATTTGGAATAGTAAGAGCTAACCTCAAAGCCTAGAAAATCTGGATATGTCCTGCCTCTGCCCTATACTGGCAGGGAGATCCTAGATAAACCATTAATCTCACAGATTTAGGCACCTCTGTAAAACAATAAGCAGCAAAGAAGGTGCTAATCTACTTTAATACAGAGAGATTCTACACAGGGAAATATACCTCAATCAATGAAATGAGAGGCCCAGTTCCCATTCCCATCCCTTCATATTCAAAGCTTTCAGGATGCAGGTTACACAAAGGCATCTTAAAGATGCATTATTACAAAAATAAGGAATCCAGTTTTTAAAATCATTATCTTTCCAACAGTTGAAAATGTTTTCTCTCTTCCAATATACTCCTAGAACATTTGGATGATATCTCTCTCTTTTCCTCTACAATTTTACACCACATTTATTTCTGTAGTTGCCATATAACTTCTAATAAATTGTCAACTCCTTCAGGGCAGGTACTATGCCATTTGTCATTTCTGTGTTCCTGACACTAAACCTTATACAAGACACCTAAAAGAATCATAGAACTAATTCCTCCAGTCAAAAAGAGTCATTTAATCTAACTGGCATCTGAACATGTCTTTCCTATACAACATATAGAAAAGTGATCATCTCAGCTTTAGTCAGCATTTAAAAAAAATAAACTTTGAATGATTTAGTATTTTTAAGTGCTTCTTGTGGGTAAATCATTAAGTAGAAACAAAAATGATTAAAAGCAGAGGAGAGCTCTGATATCCTAGGGATTGGGTGACAAAGAAAATTTGGCTTTGGAGTTAAATCCTAAAGGAAAATGAGGAATCTTTGAGGTGGTATGAATCCCAGGCTTTGAGGGGCAGCTTTCATGAATTAGAGTGAAGGTGTAAGAGGGAATGCCAAGACTACAGAAAAGATAACTGGGGGCGGGGGTGTTGGAGTGCTTTGGAGAAGGAAAATAATTTGAAATAAATACATAGTCAGATTAGAGCCAGATTATGGATGGCCTTAAATGCTAGACAGTAGAGTGTGGCGTTTTATGCTAGAGGCCAAAAGGAGGATAGAAATTTTTGAGCAAGGAAGTGATGTGGTCACACTTATGCCTTAGGTAGATCATTTTGCTTAATTCAAGATGGAAAAGAGTAGAGGTGGGGACACTGATTAGGGGGCTGTTATAGTGAAAACTACTGAGAGCTTAACCAAGGATGTTCACCTTTTGGGTGGAGGAAAAACTTACAAATGGAAGAAATTTTATGAAGAAGGAATGAATTATAATAGCATTCATAAAGAGATTTGGGATGTATGGGGTGTTCAGGAAAGACTAGCATCTCTGGTATGAAGCCCTTCTCAGGACTTCTCATCAACCCTTGGTGTCTTCCTTAACTCAACTTTCACCTGTAACTCTAAGAAGCTATAGCAAGTGTGATCTGAGCTGAGGAGAGGGGGGACAAAAAGGGGAGAGTGAGATAGTGAGGGATAAGGAAGAATTGAAGATGACTCCATAGTTATGGATCTGGAAGGGTGACTTTACCTTCAATAGAAGAGTGATGTTTGGAAGTTGGGAAGTTAAGACTAGATGAGATATTTATTTATTTTTGGCACATGCTGAGTGCTTCCCTATACATTTAGATTCTAAGTTATATGCTAATCTACTCTGTAAATATCTTAACTGCAACTAAATTGTAAAACCCTAGATGAAACAGACATGCCCTATTTTACCTTTGTATCTCTAGATCCTGAGCAGTCTAAAATATAATCAATATTTAACTGAATAAATAGGAATAAAATAATTAAAATCCCTACATGAAACTATTTACAAGACGATTTTAAATAATTTCAGCTTGAAATAGGACAGGAATATTTCTATGTTGAGGGATCTACTTTTGGCAATCACTTCACTACTTCTGCTGGCTTTGCTTTTCTCCAGATGTGGGGATTTCAGACAGTGCCAAATGAATGCAACTGGCTTTATGTCAGATGACCTGCACAAAAATAACAGGCTCATTAGGAAAATGCTCAGAATAGCAGGTGGATGAAATTATAGATGAAGAAGATCATAGTGTGCATTCACTCAGCTAGAGTCCACCACTAATTTATCCCCTTGGATGCATCAGAGGAAACAGGTATTGTTCTCTGTGAAACCAAACACTGAAACATGAATGGTAAATCAATGCTTTAATGTTAACAGCAATCTGAAATCACCATGGGGCAGCTAAGTGTGGGGGGGGGATGATAGAGTTCCAGGCACAACAATGAAATGCTTTGGTAATTCCACAAAAGACCATACTCAGGAAGAATTAAAAGATGCTAAGTATCTTCCCAAAGGAGATAGAAATAATGCTTGAGCTGTTCCTAGAAGTAGAAAGAGTGGGAGGGGCAAATGGCTTTCATTTTCCTGTGGAATCAAAAATAAGAGTTTTCAGCATGTTCAAAATGAGATCATGCTTTCATCAAACTTGGTTTTCCACTCATCATTACAAAGGAGTAGTAGACTGAATGAATACTACCGAGCCTAGACAATCTGGATTGACCCCTGTGCTTTGTGTGATCACATGCCCCAAGAGAGCCCCTTACTAAATGATTGCCTGGGGTCTTCATTGCCCAAGGTTTAATGCATACAGATGGGCCAATCAAGTGCTTGCTGTTATCCTCCATGTCTGTGCAATTCTTTCTGGTCTCTATACTTCCTCTTTTGATGGAAGCCTAATGAGATTTCTAAGCATAGCCATGGTGTCTATCTTTGAAGGCATAGCTGACTAATAGAAATTAGTAGGATCTCCAGGAAAATACCATACCTCTTGCCCACTTGTCTTTGCACTGACTGTCCTTCATTTGTACAAAGCTATCCTTTCTTAACTCTCTGCCTCTTAGAATCCCTAACTTCTTTCAAGTCTCAGTGGAAATGTCTTCTGCAGAAGACCTTTCCTTTTTTTCTATCCTTGCCTTTGTTAGTTGCAAATAATTTATCCTATACATCTATTTTCCATCTGTCCTGTATATATTATATATCTTATTTATGTCATCAGGAGCAGCAGCAGCAGCAACATCATAGCTAACATTTAGATAGTACTTATTACATGTCCATCTAGACACTTTTATAATTATTATCTCATTTCATCTTCACTACCCAAAGACAGGTGCAATTATTATCCCTATTTTACAGTTGAGGAAACTGAGGCAGAAGTTAAGTAACTTGCATAGGATCACATTAGTGTCTATTAGATGTCTAGCCTAGGAAGTTTTGTACTCATCTAATAAGTTTCTGAAGGTAAATTTGAACTCAGATCTTCCTGACTCCAAGACTTGAGATACTATCTGTTGCCCCATCTAGCTACACTATGTCTCTTTCAATAGAATGGAAGCTTAATGGAAGCAACTACTGTTTTGCTTTTTTCTGAATCCCCACTGCTTAGCACAATGACTGGAAAATAGCAAACCTTTTATGTATGCTTCCTGATGTACTGGTATCTCAACTTTTTTAACCCCTGACAGGCCAAGTCAAAAAAACATTTATTACTCACCTATTACAGATAGGATGAAAGACCAAAACCACCACAGTTCACATATTATGATAGGGGAGATAGCATGCCAATAAAGAGAGAAAAATATATGTAGAGCCAATGTCAGGTAATCATAGGGAAGTCCCTCTCAGTTGGTCCAGGGAGAGATGAGAAAGAAAGGCATTTTATATAGCTCCTGTCAGACAGATTTGATGTTGTATGTGAGAAACATAAAGTAGGTTAGTGTGATTGGATCAAGGAGTAAGTGGAAGGGAGGAAAGGGCAAGAAGATTTACAGTTTAGATTGGAAGAGCTAGGCTATGAAAAGCTTTAAAAGGCAAATTCTGTATTTCATTCTGGAGCTGATAAGACACAACTTGAGCATGCACAGATCAATGTTATAAAAATAATATTGAAAACTTTGTCGAAAATGGAGTATGAAAACTATGTGGAAAATGGGGGAGAAATTTTAAAAGCTGCTGTGTACTACATATTTATTATCTCATACTCCCTTGATAACTCGTGTTCTTTTTTCTCACACACCAAAAATGAATAAATAAGAACTCAAAGTTTTTCTTCCTATTAGTCTGATCACAGATCTTAAAGTTAAGATAGGCAGAGGGAAGAATCAAAAGTATGAACAATGAAGAAATTTCTGAGAGGGAATAGTGAGCTTTAAAAAGAATATTGAAAATAGAGGTGAGAGGTATAAGGGTTGAAACTTCGGTCACATTATTTATTACACATGGGATGATAGATAAGACACTTAAACTCTTCAAGTCTCAGTTTCCTGGTCTATAAAATAAGGATAGTGACACTTGCTTTGCATGCTTTATAAGGCTATCATAAGAAGAGAATATGGTAAAATTTTCAGTTCAGTAGAAATCTAAGTTTTTGCTACCAGCTTGTATAATCCCTCATAGTTTGCTTCCATCACTACTATACCAGTATTTGCTAGTCTCCTCTAACTTCAGTTTAAAGTCATCATGATTTTTTAAGCCTATGTTTCCTTGCTATTAATAGATTTTACCTATAATACATACTTTAAGGTCAAAAGCACCAAAGATTTACTAACCATTTTATAAAGCTATATTACTAAATAGTTATTTTTAACCTAGTTTCATGCTTCAAAATTTTCTCCAATGTTAGTTTTATACAACCTTTAGTTTGATTCAAACCTATGCCAACATAAAATTTTACTTTGTGACCTCAGATAACATTCTGTCCAGCTTTCTAATGAATGTTTAATGAAATGTTGCTTAATGTATATCTTGATTAGTTAGTCTTTCTGTCTCATTCTGTCACTGTTTGTGTGTGTGTGTATGTATGTGTCTGTCTGTCTACCTGCCTGCCTGTTCTCTGTTCCTCTGTTTCTGATGCTCTAGAATGTTCTCTCTCTCTCTCTCTCTCTCTCTCTCTCACACACACACACACACACACAAACAGAAGTAAAGTATGAGTAGAGAGTACACAAAGTACACTGTATTGAGCTATTGTAATTTTGCTGTTATAAGTTTATGCTTATCTTTTTGTAGTGGTAAAGAATTGGAAATTGAGGGGATGTCCGCCACTTGGGAACTGGTGTGGTACATGAATACTATGGAATATTATTATTATATAAGAAACCATAAATGGCCAGACTCCAGAGAAGCATGGATGCAGAATGGAAGCACTGTAAGCAATGGAAGCATTCTGATGCAGAATGAAGGGAGTAGAACCAAGAGAACAGTGTACACATTAATAATAACATGAGATGGACAACCTTGATGGAAGTAGCTTCTCTCAACAGTCCATTGAGCAAGAACAACTGTATTAGACTATAGACTATATTATCCCCCTCCAGAGGAAAAAAACAAAACAAAACCCACAAAAAACACCAACCTTTCAGAATTTGATGAACACTTTATAAAAATTGTCTCTTACATATCTCTTTCCCTTAATCCTAATTCATCATTCCAAAAATTACTGACCTGTAAACATATTTATCAAAATATGCAAGTACAATGCTAACCTGGCTGTTCATTGCTGAGAGGAAGGGGGGTATGGAAGGAAATTTTGTAACTTAAAAATATACATGTTGATGAGAATAAATAAATAAATTAAAAAACAAAAGTAAGTTTACTCTTATCACTCTCTTACTTTTCATTATTTTATAAACTTTAGCTCTTCCTGTCTGAAATCTTTTTATTGTGTAGGGTAGGGTAGATCATTTGCCCTGTTGGATCACTCATATTGTCTTTCTTAGGATCTCTTCTTTGGCTATTCTTTGTTTTTGCTATTGCTAGATTGATGTCTAACTCTTCATGTCCCCATTTGGAATTTTCTTGGGTCTCACATTTTCATTTCATTCTTCAGATCATTTTACAGGTGAGAAAACTGAGGCAAGTAGAGTTAAATGACTTGCCCAGGGTCACACAGCCAGTGAGTATATGAGGCAAGATTTGAATTCAAGTAGAAATCTACTATTTTTTTAAGTTTTTGCAAGGTAAATGGGGTTAATTGGCTTTCCCAAGGCCATACAGCTAGGTAATTATTAAGTGTCTGAGATTGGATTTGAACCCAGGTACTCCTAACTCCAAGGCTGGTGCTTTATCTACTATGCCACCTAGCTGCCCTGAGAACTATCTTCTTGACTCCAGGTCTGGCACTCTATCCATTACACTACCTAAAGAGATAAGGTGAGCCATATAAGATGAAAACAAAAATAATTAACAAATTATTTAGATTCCTGCCTTTATTTCTACTGTTGCTGTTAATTAACAATGATATATAAAGAAATATTTTACCTTAAATAATTTTTAGTGATGCTAAATTCATCAATTTTAAAATTTTATTTCATTTCCACTATAGTAGTCTATTATAATGTTTTCCTTCCTTTTATAGTATCCTTTCTTCTTCTAATCTCTCCCTTTTCCAATACAACCATGACAAATATCACTACACACATGATCTCTCTCACATTCTGTTCTGATCATGTCACTTCTATATGCAAAAATCATCAGTAGCTCCACATTTCCTACAAAATAAAAGATAAAATTTTATCTAGTGACAACCTTCCTTCAACCTATCATTCCAACTCTTTATGTTCCTTTTCCCTTCACATTCTCCATGTTCAAATTGTATTACTCTCTCTCTCTCTCTCTCTCTCTCTCTCTCTCTCTCTCTCTCTCTCTCTCGTTTTAATTCTGACTTCTCCATCTCTAATTCTTTACTCATTATTTCTCAGGTTTAGAAGGAACTTTTCTTGCCTCCATCTTGTAGAGATTGCTTCCCTTACTTTTTTGGTAAATTTTGTATTTATTTTAAACTTCAAAAAAATGAGAAAAAGAGAACATTTCCATGCACACGACAGAACATAAGAGAAGATTGTATATAAAAAAATAAACTTCCATTTCAAGAAAAACTATATAATAATATACATTGTTTTCAAATCTACACAATTTTCGTTGTTTTCTTTAGTTCTTTGCTGTGTACTTTTTACTCTCCCCAATTCACTATCCCAGAGAAGGTTACAAATATATATATATATATATAATATATATATATATATATATATATATATATATATATATATATATGTATATATATAAGCATATTTGTAAAATGCAAATTCACATATATTCACACATACATATGTAAGACCATATTATATATATATATTTCCACTAGTCATCTCTTTCTCTGCAGGTGAATAGCATCTTTCTCAAATTTCTCAGAGCATCTTCCATGACCTTTGCACTCTTTCATTTCCTCTGTTATAGTATTTTGCTGCTACTTAGTCTTTTTTAGCCCTTCTGACTCTGTGACACCTTTTGGGGTTTTCTTGACAGATACTAGAAGAGTTTACCATTTTCTTTTCCATCTAATATTATAGATGAGGAAATTGAGGCAAACAAGGTTAAATAGCTTACCCAGGCTCTGAGGTTAGATTTGATCTTTCTGACTCCAAGACCACTGTGCAACTAGCTGCCCTCTGTATAATTTACTTGCATTTCTCATTTGCTCCATTAGACTTTAACAATTCAAAGCATTGGCTTTGTGTTATAGCTATTCACATTCTAGCCTAGAACCTTGCATATAGTGAATTTTTAATAAATACTCATTAAATTGAATTTGTGAGAGAAATTCCAGTTCAGTCAACTTTTGTATACTAGACTGGATTCTACCCCATGGATTTCAAAGGAGCCATTTAACTTTTCTTAGTTTTAGTTTCACTTAAATAAAATGGTAATTATTATGCTTGTTGTACATGCAAAGATCAAATAAATTATTCTATTTCAAAATACTCTAAGTAGACTGTCTTTTACATAAAGCTATCAAAAAGTTATGAGGAAATGTTTATGGATTTTGAGTATATTTCTTGCATCTGGTGTTCAAATATCTTCCTTTACTTGATGAATGCATTGCTGAAAAAGAGAATGCAGTCAAGGCTTAGGGGCCTTAATAGGTCAAAAATATTTATCCTTCATAGGTTTCTTTATACAAAGAATGTTGTGGATTAGTTATTTGTTTTTCAGTGCTATAGTTACTAGCAAATGTCTAGTGTCAAGTATAACCAAAAAATTCAGAGATTCCGTTGGCCAAAATAACAATCTTAGAGCCCCAAAGTCACTAACTAACGAGAAATAAATTATTCTTCAATCAACAAATAAGTTCATGACACACTTGTTTCAGTGTTAAAAAAAAACATCAATTATGTAAATTTTTATAGAAATAGATTTTGTGTGCATTTGAGTGGCAGAGTAAACAAATTCCTAGTAGTAGAGGAGTGCTGAGTTCAAATTCTGCCTCTGACACTCAGTAGCTGTGTGAACATAGAGACTATAGGCAAATTGCTTAACCTCTCTGAGCCTCAATATCTTTACATAAAAAAGAATATTAAAATTAATGAAAGCTTACTTCATGGGGTTGTTAATGTGATAATGCATTAAATTGCTGTGAGAACTTTAAAGAACATTTTTCTTAAAATTATAATAGAAGCTCCTGATGGGACAATGATTGTCTCCATAAATTAATATATATTTCATATGTATATGCTTACTCATTTATTTTCCTTCCAAGTTGGAAGTGTCAAGATCTCATCCTCAATATATAGCTATTTACATGCAATTATTAAACTATCAAAATATAAGCTCTTAAGGATAGAACCACATTTTTCCTTTCTTTGAATCCCCAGGCTTTATATGCTTAACAAATACTTGTTGACTAACTCAGAGAGGAGAACAGTATATTTGACTAGTAGATACTGAATGAATGCTTATTGAATCAAATTCCGTTGAATTGCCATCAACTTGTTTTGACATCTATACATCCATATAATTTAACACCATTTATATCATTTAGCCTCTATTTACATTTTCTTTTTAAAACCACTTTTGGGAATTGTTTTTGTTTTGTTCATTTTTCATATAAGTGGATAAGTTGTCTTTGAAGGAGAATGTCACATTTGCTTTCTGTCAGATTTTGTTCTCCTGGTAGCCTCTTTCAGTTTATTCTTCCCTAAGCCAAAGAATGAGTCATTGCATTCTACATTTGTCTCAGGCTTGTCTACCTTCATCTCCTCTAAGAAGCAGTTCAGTGGGGCTGAACATATGTCAAGTTAAGAGAATAAAGGTCTGAAAAAATTCAAATCCCACTTAGCTCTATAAATATTATTTAAAAGTCAAGCATTATCTGACATAAAATTGTTGAAAATTCATGGGCTTGTCACTCACAGGGTTGCATTGTTTATAGTGTTGGATGTGCAGGCAGAAAATATTGGCTGTAGATCTGGCTGGGTTACTTGTACAAATTACTTAATGTCTCTGAATTTTCATTTCTTTCTTGTAAAATGGACGTAAAAAAATTCACAAGAGGAATCATGGCATCCTTTAATATGTAACAATGCCAAAAATACTAGATCAGGAGTCTGGAAGACCTGACTTCAAATCTAACCTCTTAAACATACTTGCTATGTGACCATGAACAAAACTTTTAATTTCACTGTATCTCAGTTTCCTTTTCTGTTAAAGAGGAAAATATCTGTAATTGAGTTGTGAGAAACAGATGGGATAGTGTGTGTAAAGTGCTTTTCAAATGTTAAAGCTTTATATAAAAATCAGTTATTATCCCTTACCTCACAAGTTAGTTATGAGGAATGTACTTTGTTAAATACTGCAATAATTTGAGCTTCAAAAATTGTATTATTCTTTAAAAATGGAAAGGAGAAACATTAGAAACCATTCACAGTAAAACAATTGGCATTAAAGTCAGAAGTGACAAACTTACGCCCGCCACCACCTACACCTCTCCCATACTTGATCAGACTCAGCAGCTCAGCTCTACTCTGATCCCTACCCATGGAGGAAAATACAGTTATACCTATGATTCAGAGAGGTTAAATCCTATTTCCAGTAGGACCTTTATTTGAAAAATTTTTTTATACTTATCAAAAATTCATGGTTATATGTTGCTTAGTTTGGAGGAAATTATAAGAAACTGTATTGCAGAAAAATCGGTCTGTAATCTTACATACATTTACAATCACAGGTATAGAAACCTATAAATCTGAATGTATGTGTGTATTGTGTGTGTGTGTGTGTGTGTGTGTGTGTGTGTGTGTGTGTGTGTGATCAATCCAAGCTCTTGAAGTATCAGGAAAACAATGACAGTGCTGTACAGTGAGAACTCTGGTACTTGGTAGTTAGGAACAAGTCACTTAATTTCTCTGACCTTCAGTTTCTTGACCTGTAAAATGAGAATATCTGTAGCACCAAATCCAGAATTCTTATGAGTAATGGTGTGCTAGTAAATGCCTAACAAGTAGTTTTCACAAAAAGTATGGCATACTTTTCAGTTTAATCTGCATTATTGACATTTTTAAGTCTAGACTATCAATAAAACAATAACTCAAAAGTCCTGATTTGTGGTGTTTGCCGATTTCTGAGATATAAATGCTCACACTGAAAATTTAAGAATTTGTTAGCATATCCTTTGTTGTGAGTCTCATATAAGATAATGCTTGCAAAGTGTTTTGTGAACCCTAATTATTTTTTTTTACAGAAGAGTAAATTGAGGCTTTGGAAAGTTGCAACCTGAACATGATCACAAAGCTGGTAAGTAGCAAAAGAATTCTTAAATTACAAGTCTAATAGTCTATTCTTCAATCCACATTGACTCTACTATAGTCTGAGCTTGTATGGGTGAATACATTTCCCCTACTGAAGAAATAATGGACCTTTGAATTAATTCTAAAATTTATTTACTAACAAATGAGAACAGCAGAGCTAGCTTGCTAGTATAGGAAAGTCAGTCCAAGATTAAACATTTACCACACGAGGGGGGGGAGGCATTTCAATAGATATACTGTCAGACATGACCTCATTCTTAGATACTGGCCTGTAAGAGAGAAAGCCTTGGCTGTGTTGTACTTATTAAATATAGATACCATTAGTTTTAAAATTATGCTTGTGTAGTTGGCTGTGCTTTATTCTCCATTCTTTGCTTCAATAGTGTTATAGCTTTGTAGTGAAATGACAAGTTTAGAATAGAATAGGAAAAAAAAGTTGAAAGGATGCTCTCTGGTTACTCCTATGTTGGATTCAGGTCTAGTCTCAGAACCAGGCTCTTGGGAATTTGTCTCACCAAACTAACCTGAAGGCAGTTCCCAACTATGGTCACTGTCCCTCCAGAATCTAACCAACTCCAGACAAATTCTTGAATTCTTATGCTCCCAAAAAAGTATGCACAAACAGATGGAAGTCACCAAAAGTCTGTGTTCTCTGAGAGAGTGCTGATCTAGAAGGCAATTCAATTTAAATATCTACCACATTCAAAGTATTTATAAGGAAATAGGAATACAAAGATGGATATGACACAGTTTCTGTCTCAAGATCTTCCAAGAAGACATGACACATTAATAAATTTGATCCAAGGAATTCTGTTCTAACTGAAACAAATGAAAGATCTAGATAAAAGCTCTCCTAGGGGAAAAAAAGGGAAAAATCACTTTCATTTGGAATAATCATGAATGACTTTGTTCAACAAGGTAGAAACTGAGTTGTGACTAGGATTCTTACCTCCTTCAGTGTGGGAACATGCTATATTGAAAAAAATACATGGTTTCTACAAGTTTTATTTGCTATTTAGTTGTTTTAGATTTATTTAAAGGGTAGTTAAGAAGAAACTAATATAAATTGGAACTATATTTGATCCCCTGTGAAGACTTTTGTGTAATGGATATGAACTAGTTTTCCAAATAAAATGTTTTTAAATACTTAAAATAAAATACATATGATCACCTACAGTGTTAAAGTCACATAATTATTGTGAGCAGTGATGAGCTAGTAAATGTTTAACAAGTTGTTTATACAAAAATATGACATTCTTTTCAGTTTAATCTGCATTATTGACATTTTCTCCATCATTTTCTAAAATCTAAACAATGCTTACCAATTTCTAAGGTATAAATTCTCACACTGAAAATTTAAACGTCTGTTTCAAGGTGGATTGAAACACAGGGCATCATCAAAATCTTGGTGAAGGTTTAAACTTTAATAACTTAAAATGGAATAAAACATTTGGGACAACTTGCATAGTTAGAAAAATATTTTTAAAAAATTCAGACTACAAATCTTGAAGGCAAAGAAAGACTTTAGGCAGTTTGAAATAACTAGGAATTGTGTTCCAAAACTGAATAATTGCGTAGAGATAAAAGAAGAGAAAATAAAATCAAATTACAGAGTCAGTATACTAAAAGTTTAGAAGGTAAACAATGAATCACATCAGTCAGTCATTTATTAACATTTATTAAGCACCTGTACTATACCAGGGACTGTGCCCTCTAAATTCTAGTCAATCTCATTCTCAAGTAGCTCACAGTGTAATGGAAAGACAACATGCAAACAATATAAACAAACAAGATATGGAGGCCCATTAATTGGGGAATGGTTAAACAAGTTATGGTATATGAATACTATGGATTATTATTGCTCTATATTGTTATATAAAACTAGGGACTATTATTGTTCTATATTGTTATGGTACATGAATACTTTGGACTATTATTGTTTTATAATGTTCTATAAGAAACTATAAATGGTCAAACTCCAGAGAAGCACGGAAATTACAGGATTTGATGCTGAGTAAAGGGAGCAGAACCAAGAGAATAATGTACACATTAACAACAATTGTGAGATGAACAACCTTGATGGAAGCAGTTCTTCTTAGAAGTTCAGAGAGCTAGGACCTTATTAGACCAGCTATGGACTATGTCATCCCCATCCAGAGAAAGAAAAACAAAATAAAACAAAACAAAAACCAACACTTCAGAATCTGATGAACAATTTATAAAAATTAACTCTTATGTATCTCTTCCCCTTAATCCTAATTCCTCATACTGAAAATGTATATGTAAACATATTTATCAAAAATATGTATGTACAATGCTAACCTGACTGTTCATCACTGAGGGGAGAGAGGTGGGAAGGGAGAGTGGAAGGTACTTTTGTAACTTAAAAATATACATATGCATATGGATGAAAAATAAATAATAAAAAACCGAGATATGGAGAAGATAAATTGAAGATAATGATCAGATTATAATCCCATGCCACATCAAGAGAGGAATAAATAGTATCTCTAGTTGTGGATATGGAGGTTATATATCCTCTGTGTTCTGTCTTGATCAGATTGCATCTGAAGGAATAGTTTCTGTTAGGTTCTGGACTTCAGATGTTAAGAAGGATCTGAGGGTGGCTAGGTGGCACAGTGGATAGATTACGGGCCCTGGAGTCAAGAGTCCCTGAGTTCAAATCCAGCCTCAGACACTTAATAATTACCCAGATGTGTGGCCTTAGGCAAGCCACTAAAACCACTGCCTTGCAAAAAAAAAAACCTAAAAAAAAGGATCTGAATAAGATGGAAATTATACAGAGAAGACAACCAGAATGATGAAAGGACTTAAAATCATGTTCTGTGGGAATTAGTTGAAGGAAATGGGTATATTTACTTGGCAATAAAAAATAGTGGGAGCACAATAATAAGAATTCAAAAGACCACCACATCAAGGAAAGATTAAAATTGGTCTACTTGGTTCCAAAGAACAGTAGCAGAAAGTTGATGTGGCAACTGCAGAAAGACAATTTCAATCTGAGGTAACAAAATATTTCCTGACTATTAGAGCTACCCAAAATGAATTGAACTGCCCCTGGAGATAGTGAGTTGCCATTTATTAGGTTGAGGAAAGGACTTATGAAGCATCCATTCAACATTGTATAGAAAATTTCCCTGTTTAAGTGCAGGTTGCCCCAGTTGACATCCCTTCCCATTCTCAGATTCTGTGATTCTATGAAAGTAAAATAAATGAGAGGGAGTAAAAAGAAATAAAACTAGAAATATAGTTTAGAACCAGATTTCAAAGAAACTTGAATATCAGAGCTGAAGAACTTGTATTTTAAGTCTATATGGAATAGGGAGTCACAGAAGCCTGTGGAGCAAGAGAATGGCAGGGTATTTCAGATTCATTAAGAAAGATAGAGGTGGGGTGGCTAGGTGGCGCAGTGGATAAAGCACCAGCCCTAGAATCAGGAGTACCTAAGTTCAAATCCAGTCTCAGACACTTAATAATTACCTAGCTGTGTGGCCTTGGGCAAGCCACTTAACTACATTTGCCTTGGAAAAACCTAAAAAAAAAAAAAAAGATAGAGGTGGGGCAGCTAGGTGGCACAGTGGATAGAGCACTGGCCCTGGAGTCAGGAGTACCTGAGTTCAAATCCAGTCTCAGACACTTAATAATTACCTAGATGTGCAGCCTTGGGCAAGTCACTTAGTCCCATTGCCTTGCAAAAAACCCCCCAAAAAACTAAAAAAAAAAAAAGATGGAGGCTTAAAGGAATGTCCCATGCTGCCCAAACAGGTCATAAAGGAACTCATTTCCCATCCTGATTGCCAGTCCTAGTTACAATTCTTCAGTCATTGCCACTATCTTTCCAGAGATATTGTTCTGCATATAAATCTAAAAAAAAATTTACGTAGTGCTGGGAAGCAATCAAGTTATATAGACAGAACAATGGAGCAGCAAGGAGAAACTCTTTAGCATTGGAAGCAAGGTCCATTTCAGATGAAAAGAGTCATTATTCCTTTGAGCACCAAAATACATCTATTCCTCATGTAGTAGGGGGATCACAAACAATTACCTAAGCAATTTGGTAGCTACCACCACTACAACTTGTTCACTTATTACATGCAAAATAGTTTTAATAATAATAATAAAAACAATAAAAAAGATGGTATCTAGAGTCGTTCAATTTAACATTTGGTTAAACATATTTTTTTAAAAGAAAGTACCAACAGTGTAAGTATGGCTTTAATTTCCCAAGTCTAAAACAAAATGACAACCAAATGCTAAAATTTTGTCTATGAAAGGCAGTGTTTAGAAAGCTTCTTAAAAAATTGAATTTGGGACAGCTAGGTGGCGCAGTGTATAGAGCACCAGCCCTGGAGTCAGGAGTACCTGAGTTCAAATTCGGACTCAGACACTTAATAATTACCTAGCTGTGTGGCCTTGGGCAAGCCACTTAACCCCATTGCCTTGCAAAATAAATAAATAAATAGATAGATAGATAGATAGATAGATAGATAGATAGATAGATAGATAGATAGATAGATAGATAGATAGATGAATAGATAAATAAATAAATAAATAGGTAGATAAATAGATAAATAAATGAATGAATGAATGGATAGATAGATAAATGAATGAATGAATAAATAAATAAAATGAAATAAAATTTTAAAAAATTGAATCAGCATGGATATACAAGTTGGGTTGGCCAAACTTATAGTTAAATCATATTTTATAAATTGTTACCATTTATACTGAAAACTAGAACGTTCCATAAAGGAAGGAGATTGGATCTGTAATTGTATTTATGTAGAAAATAGGTAAAGAAACTTTGTGGGTAAATATAGATTGGGACCTTCTTTGTGATTTAAAATCTTTTTTCAAGAATTGTCTAGATCCTGAGAATTTTAATTTCTTAATGAAGGCAACACAAATGATATTGTGCATCAAAAGAGATTCTAACTGTCTTCTCAGTTCCAAGATCTGTTCTTTATTGAGAATAATCATAATTAGCATTTATATAGTGCTTTAAGGTTTGCATATATTAATTTTTGATCCTCACAGCTATTTTGTGCCATTTAAAAAAATGAGAAAAATGAAACTGTGAGCAGTTAAGTGACTTGTCAAGGGTCATATAACTAGTAAATATCTGAGGGAAGATTCAAGTTCGCATCTTTCTGTCTCCAAGTTCTAAGCTCTATGCATGAGCATCACTATCTCACCTGAGTATTGTATACACAATTCAAAAACATTTATTATGAACACACTATGGAAAAAGACCAGTATCCCTAGTCCAGGATATATTCAAAGATATTAAAATCTAATTGAGGGCAGTGATAACACATGTGAAAAGAACTAAAACACAAGAGTGAATGAAGTAGGTTCTAAAGAGAAGTCCAGGCAAAGTGCTATGAGAAATTTGAAAAAAAATTTCTCTACTTTCTATGGGAAGAGGTTTAATAGAGAAAGTGGGATCTGAATTATCAAAGAAGAAAAAGAGAAAAGCAGATAGAGGTGGGGGTGAGGAGAGTCATTCTGGACATAAGGAAAGGGATGTCTGTAAAAGTACAAAGATAGGATTAAAGCAGACAATTAAAGGGGAATGTAGAATAATACAGTTTAGGTGAAATATATGAAAGAGAAGCAGTATTATATGAGACCGTAGGTCGCCTTCTTGTATTCATAGTTTAGAGAGACTTAAATCAAGGGCTTACATTCTTTTCAGTAGAATGCAGTCACTGAAGGTTTCTGTTTTGTTTTGCCTTGTTTTAGTAACATGATGATAATGGTACATTAGAAAACAGTGGAGATGCACAAAAGAGGATAGATTAGAGGAAGATCAAATAGGAAACATTTAAGGGATTATATCTATCTATCTATCTATATGTGTGTGTGTGTGTGTGTGTGTGTGTGTGTGTGTGTGAAAAGCATGACTAGACATAAAAGGGTTCTAATGCAAGAAATAAAGGCAACTAGGTGACATAGAAGATAGAGTATGGGGCCTGAATTCAGGAAGACTAAGTTTAAATCTGATCTCAGCCATGTACTAGCTGCGGAACCCTGAGCAAGAGGCAGCCCTGTTTGCCTCAGTTCCTCATTCATAAAATGAGCAGGAGGAGAAAAATGGCAACTGGCCCCAATAACAGTGCAAGGATAACCTCAAATGAGGTAACAAAAAGTCAGATACAACTGAAAGGACTGAACAACAGTAACAATGTAAGAGATAGTTCAGAGTAGAAGTGACTGGATTAGATATTTAGAATAAGATAGAAATTGAAGATAACAAGTGCCTGGACTCAGGAAGACCTGAGTTCAAATCAAACACTTAATAGTTTCATGACTCTGGGAAAGTCAATCTCTATTTGTCTTTTTTTTGTAGGTTTTTGCAAGGCAAATGGGGTTAAGTAGCTTGCCCAAGGCCACACAGCTAGGTAATTATTAAGTGTCTGAGACCAGATTTGAACCCAGGTACTCCTGACTCCAGGGCCAGTGCTTTATCTGCTGCACCACCTAGCCGCCCCTCTATTTGTCTTAATGCACTGGAGAAGGAAATGACAAATCACTCCAGTATCTTTACCAAGAAAACTTCATGGACAACATTGACCATTTAATGGTTCATTATGCCATGAAGAGTCAGACATGATAATAAGGTAGAAGGAAGAAGCAAAAATGACTCTAAGGTCTAGAGTCCAATAGTGCTATTAACAGAACTAGAAAAATTGGGAGCAACAGGTTTTGGGGAAAAATGATGAGGTCAGTTGTATATATGCTGAGTTTGAGGTGTCCCTAGACAGTTACAGATGTGACTCTGCAACTCAGAAAAGAGGGCAAAGTTGGAGATATAGATTTGCATTTTTTCATGGCACTATGCCATTGAGTTTTCAGTTATTTGGTCCTATTTTATGAATTTTAGATAAAGAAAATTAAATAATTTGCTTAACTTTAAAAAGTAAGATAGTAGTAGATTCCCCAACATCATTTGAATCTATGACTCATAGTGCAAGATCTCACTACTATGATCCTGTATAATATCAATTATGTTTTCCCTTCCTTAAATTAGAAAAACTATTGTCACTTTGTATACTTATTAAAGAATGAAAGTAATCCACATGGCTGTCTGATAACTCAGTTTGAAAGAGACTGAAGGGGTTGCAGAGCCAAGCTGGCAGTGTGAAGGCAGGAATTTGTGGAAACTCATTTCCCCTAAAAACTCCCAAAACTGTCAAATCCCTAGCCAAAATCTAGAAGGGCAGAACCCACAGAAAGACTGAGTGATACAATTTCCTAGTCCAAGGCAACTTAGACGATCTCAGGGAGAGGTCTGTTCCACCGGGCATTGGAAAAAGTCACAGCACTGCTGCAGCCACAGCACAGCACAGCTGGGCTGGGCACCTGGGTCCATGGCAGAGTGGGAGGTTTAATCATAAGGGACAGCCAGAAGAAGTGGTGAGAGAACTCTGCTGCAGCAGAACAGCCCTGCAGTGAGAACCTGCAGTGGTAGTCAGCAGAGCCACCCAGCACGTCCAGAGCTCTCAGTCCATAGACATAAGGGGTTTGGGGGAGACTGTAGAGGTCTCTCTGCTCTCCCAGGGACAGAGCTCAGCTATTTATCCACACTCAGATCCAGGTTGCAGTTTGGGCTCCCAGCCACCCTAGTAGAGCAGGGACCCTCCTCACAGCTTCAGGGCAGAGGAGAGAGCCTTAACACAGGCAAGAGAGCAGTTGGAGCCTCTCATAAGACTTGGAGGAATTAAGATCCCTGTGGGGTGTCCCAAACCACCCCCCAAAGCCTTGAAAGTGTGGTAAATCAGTCATGGGCTGAGGAAATGAGCAAAAAAAACAGAAAAAGAATTGGACCACAAAAATAGACTCAGGCTATGGATGAGCTCAAAAAAGACTTTGAAAAGCAATTAAGGGAGGTAGGAAAAATTGGGAGGAGAAATGAGAGCAATGCAGATAAATTATGAAAACCAAGTCAGCAACTTCATGAAAGAAATACAAAAAAAATCGAAGAAAAGAATATGGTAAAAACCAGTTTAGGCCAAATGGAAAAAGCAACACAAAGGGCAAATAAGAATGCCTTTTAAAAACAGAATTGGCCAGCTGGAAAAGGAAATAAAAATCTCTCTGAAGAAAATAACTCCTTCAAATGTAGAATGGAACTCAAGGAAGCTGATGAGTTTGTGACAACTCAGGAAGAAATAAAACTGTACCAAAAAAAATAAAAAATTAGAAGAAAATGTGAAATATCTCATTGGAAAAACAACTAACCTTGAAAACAGATCCAAAAGAGATAATTTAAAAATTATTGGGCTACCTGAATATAATGACCAGGAAAAGAGCCTAGACTTCATTTTTCAAGAAATAATACAGCAAAATTGCCCTGTGATCTTAGAAGCAGAGGGTAAAATAGAAATTGAGGGAATTCACTGGTCACCTCCTGAAAGAAATCCCCAAAGAAAAACTTCCAGGAATATTATAGCCAAATTGTAGAAATCCCATGTCAAAGAGAAAATACCAAAAACTGCCAGAAACAAGCTAGCAGCATCTATATTGAGGGCTTGTAGGGCTTGGAATATGGTATTCTAGAAGGCAAAAGATCTTGGTTTACTGAGAATCAACTACCCGGCAAAACTTGACATCCTCTTTTTTTATTTAAAGCAATAGAATGTTTATTAAAGATATTATTTGGGTTTTACAGTTTTCCCCCAATCTTGATTCCCTCCCCCCACCCCCACCCGACAGATAGCACTCCATCAGTCTTTACTTTGTTTCCATGTTGTACCTCGATCCAAATTGGGTGTGATGGGAGAGAAATCATATCCTTAAAGCGAACAGAATTCTCAGAGGTAACCAGATCAAACCATAAGACATCTGGGTTTTTTTTTTCCAAATTAAAGGGAATAGTCCTTGTACTATGTTCAAACTCCACAGCTCCTTATCTGGATACAGATGGTACTCTCCTTTGCAGACAGCCAAAAATTGTTCCCAATTGTTGCGCTGATAGAATGAGCAAGTCCTTCAAGGTTGAACATCACTCCCATGTTGCTGTTAGGGTGTACAGTATTTTTCTGGTTCTGCTCATCTCACTCAGCATCAGTTCATGCAAATCCCTCCAGGTTTCCCTGAAATCCCGTCCCTCCTGATTTCTAATAGAACAATAATATTCCATGATGTACATATACCACAGTTTGCTAAACCATTCCCCAATTGAAGGACATTTACTGGATTTCCAATACTTTGCCACCACAAACAGGGATGCTATAAATTTTTGTACAAGTAATGTTTTTATCCTTTTTCCTCATCTCTTCAGGGTATAGACCCAGTAGTGGTATTGCTGGGTCAAAGGGTATGCACATTTTTGTTGCCCTTTGGGCATAGTTCCAAATAGCTCTCCAGAAGGGTTGGATGAGTTCACAGCTCCACCAACAGTGTAATAGTGTCCCAGATTTCCCACATCCCTTCCAACAATGATCATTATCCTTCCTGGTCATACTGGCCAATCTGAGAGGTGTGAGGTGGTACCTCAACGAAGCTTTAATTTGCATTTCTCTAATAATTAATGATTTAGAGCATTTTTTTCATATGGCTATGGATTGCTTTGATCTCCTCATCTGTAAATTGCCTTTGCATATCCTTTGACCATTTTTCAATTGGGGAATGGCTTTTTGTTTTAAAAATATGACTCAGTTCTCTGTATATTTTAGAAATAAGTCCTTTGTCAGAATCATTAGTTGTAAAGATTTTTTCCCAATTTACTACATTTCTTTTTATTTTGATTACATTGCTTTTATCTGTGCAAAAACTTTTTAATTTAATGTAATCAAAATCATCTAATTGGTTTTTATTGATGTTCTCCAACTCTTCCTTAGTCATAAACTGTTCCCCTTTCCATAGATCTGACAGGCAGACTAGTCCTTGATCTTCTAATTTGCTTATAGTATTGTTTTTTATGTCTATGTCCTGTAACCATTTGGATCTTATCTTGGTGAAGGGTGTGAGGTGTTGGTCTAATATAAGTTTCTTCCATACTAACTTCCAATTATCCAGCAGTTTTTATCAAAGAGGGAGTTTTTATCCTGGTGGCCTGACTCTTTGGGTTTATCAAACAGCAGATTACTATAATCCTCTCCTGCTTTTACACCTAGTCTATTCCACTGGTCCACCACTCTATTTCTTAGCCAATACCAAACAGTTTTGATGACTGATGCTTTATAATATAATTTTAGATCTGATAGTGCTAAGCCACCTTTGTTTGCATTTTTTTTCATTAAGCTCCTGGCAATTCTTGACTTTTTTATTTCTCCATATGAATTTACTTACAATTTTGTCTAGCTCATTAAAGTAATTTTTTGGAATTTTGATTGGTAGGGCACTAAACAGATAGTTTAGTTTTGGTAGAATTGTCATTTTTATTATATTAGCTCTACCTATCCATGAGCAGTTGATATTTGCCCAGTTATTTAAATCTGATTTAATTTGTGTGAGAAGTGTTTTATAATTGCTTTCAAAAAGATTCTGAGTCTGTCTTGGCAAATAGACTCCCAAGTATTTTACACTGTCTGAGGTTACTTTGAATGTAATTTCTCTTTCTAGCTCTTCCTGCTGTTTCTTGCTCGTCATATATAGGAAAGTTGAGGATTTATGGGGATTTATTTTATAACCTGCAACTTTGCTAAAATTGCTAATTGTTTCCAGTAGTTTTTTAGATGATTTCTTGGGATTCTCTAGGTAGACCATCATGTCATCTGCGAATAGTGAGAGTTTTGTCTCTTCCTTCCCAATTCTAATTCCTTTAATTCCTTTTTCTTCTCTAATTACTGATGCTAACATTTCTAATACAATATTGAATAGTAGTGGTGATAATGGGCACTCTTGTTTAACCCCTGATCTTATTGGGAATGCCTCTAGCCTCTCCCCATTGAGTATAATGCTTGTTGATGGTTTCAGATAGATACTGCTCATTATTTTAAGGAACAGTCCATTTATTCCTACACTCTCTAGTGTTTTTAATAGGAATGGATGCTGTATTTTGTCAAAAGCTTTTTCAGCATCTATTGATATGATCATATGGTTTCTGATAGGTTTGTTATTGATATAATTTAGTATACTAACAGTTTTCCTAATATTGAACCAACCCTGCATTCCTGGAATAAATCCTACTTGATCCTAATGTATTATCCTAGTGATGACTTGTTGTAGTCGTTTTGCTAAGATTTTATTTAGTATTTTTGCATCTATATTCATCAGGGAAATAGGCCTATAATTTTCTTTCTCTGTTTTAACTCTTCCTGGTTTAGGTAGCAGTACCATATTGGTTTCATAGAAAGAGTTAGGCAGAGTTCCATCTTTCCCTATTTTTCCAAAGAGTTTATATAGGATTGGAACCAATTGTTCCTTAAATGTTTGGTAGAATTCGCTTGTGAATCCATCAGGCCCTGGAGATTTTTTTTTAGGGAGTTCACTAATGGGTTGTTGAATTTCTTTTTCTGAGATAGGGTTGTTCAGGTATTTAATCTCTTCTTCATTTAACCTGGGCAACTTATATTTTTGTAAATATTCATCCATTTCACTTAGATTATCAAATTTATTGGCATAAAGTTGGGCAAAATAATTTCAAATTATTACTTTAATTTCCTCCTCATTGGTGGTGAGTTCACCTTTTTCATTTATAATACTAGCAATTTGATTTTCTTCTTTCTTTTTTTAATCAAATTGACCAGAGGTTTATCAATTTTATTGGTTTTTTCATAATAACAACTTTTGGTTTTATTTATTAATTCAATAGGTTTTTTGCTTTCAATTTTATTAATTTCTCCTTTGATTATTAAAATTTCTAATTTGGTATTTGATTGGGGATTTTTGATTTGTTCTTTCTCTAATTTTTTTAGCTGCATGTTTAGTTCATTGATTTCTTCTTTCTCCAATTTATTCATATAAGCATTTAGAGCTATAATATATCCCCTGAGAGTTGCTTTGAATGAATCCCATAGGTTTTGGTATGTTGTTTCATTATTATCATTATCTAGGATAAAATGGTTAATTCTTTCTATTATTTGTTTTTTGGTCCACTCATTTTTTAAGATGAGGTTATTCAGTTTCCAATTTGCTCTGGGTCTATATCTCCTTGGCCCAGTATTGCATATGACTTTTATTGCATTGTGATCTGAGAAAGATGTATTCACTATTTCTGCCTTTCTGCAGTTGATCATTAGGTTTTTATGTCCTAGTACATGGTCAATTTTTGTACAAGTTCCATGTACTGCAGAGAAAAAGGTATATTCCTTCCTATCCCCATTCAGTTTCCTCCATAAGTCTACCATATCTAATTTTTCTAACAATCTATTTACCTCCCTAATTTCTTTCTTGTTTGTTTTATGATTTGATTTATCTAGATCTGATAGCGGGAGGTTGAGGTCTCCCACTAGTAGAGTTTTGCTGTCTATGTCTTCCTGTAATTCTTTCAGCTTCTCCTCTAAGAATTTGGGTGCTGTCCCACTGGGTGCATATATATTCAATATCGAAATGACTTTATTGTCTATGGTACCTTTTAGGAGAATAAAGTTTCCTTCCTTATCTCTTTTAACGCTATCTATTTTTGCTGCTGCTTTGTCTGAGATAAGGATTGCTACTCCTACTTTTTTTTTACTTCAGCTGAAGCAAAATATATTTTGCTCCAACCTTTTACCTTTACTCTATATGCATCTCTCTGCTTCAAATGAGTTTCTTGTAAGCAGCATATTGTAGGATTCTGGTTTTTAATCCAATCTGCTATTTGCTTACTTTTTAAGGGAGAGTTCATCCCATTCATATTTAAGGTTATGATTACTAATTCTTTATTGCCCTCTGTGCTATCTTCCCTCGGTTTGTATTTTTCCCCCTTCCCCCCCCTTTTATCCATTTTCCCCAGTATTTTGTTTTTGAATACCACCCCCTTCAGTGTGTTTGCCCTCCTATATCACTCCCTCCCTTTTCTTTCCCCTTTCCCTGTTCCCTTCCCTTCCTTTTGTTATTTCCCCTTGGGATCTCTAAAGGCTTTACTGAGTGCAGTTTCTCTGGCTGGCCAGTAGGAGGAGCTGGTTGCCCTCTCTGGGGTATCTGTGACCTTGGTTGCCAGACCTTCTCCCTTTGCTTGAGGGAGGGAATTGGAGCTATTGAATTCTTTTGCCTTCAATCAATGGTGGGCTTTACCCTGGCCTGAGGTGATTCCTCAGCTGGGCTGGTTCTTTTGCTCACACACCTGGGCCTGAGGCAGAAGTAATTTGTATTTGTTTGGGAGGAGGCCTCTGTGCAATGGAGGAGTGGACTCAGAGTTTCTCAGACCCCAGGAGCCTAGGGATGGTGTCTGCAGCTCTCCTGCACCAGACCTCTCCCCGCAGCCCCTTCCCCAAGCTCCAGGGGGACAGCACCAACACTGGCGCCTCTGCTTCCCCGCGGACCCAAGTCCCCTTCATCCAGCCCTACTGCTGATCCAGCAGGTCCGGCTCTCGGGCCCTCAGACGCCCGGTTCGGATTCAGTTGTTGGTCTGGCTGATCTTCCCTCGGAGCTCAGATTCACCTGCTGGTACTCAGCCAAGGCTGCTGCGGGAGACAAATCCTGAGGTAGATTTTCCTCTCCTGGCTTTTCTTTCTGGGTTTCCTGGTTTGGATTTCTTTTAAGAGGTTTGTTTCATGTGATAGATGGGGAAGAGATCAGGAGACTTTAGAACTGTGCCTGTCTTCTCTCCACCATCTTGGCCCTGCCCTTAACATACTCTTTCAGGGAAAAAGATGGTCTTTCAATGCAACAGGACACTTTCAAACTTTCCTATTGAACCAACCAGAGAAGAACAGAAAGTTTGATCTCCAAGTACAGGATTGAGATGAACCATAGAGGGAGTGGACGAGAAGGACTAATTATGAGGAACCTAATGATGTTGAACTGTTTGTATTCCTGCATGAGAAAAAGATACTGATAACTATATGAACTTTCTCATTCATAAGAGCAGTTAGAAGAAGAATATATAGAAAAGGCACAGGAAGGAGCTGAATATAATGGTATAATATATTGAAAAGATGGAGTCAATGGGTGATAAAGGAAAGTACTGGGAGGAAGAGAAAGAAGAGGAAGAATGGGTTAAGATATTTCACACAAGAGTCAAGAAAAAGCTATGGAATGGGGGAAGGTGGAGGGGAATGAGTAAACCTTCATTCTCATCAAAAATAGCTCAGAGAAGAAATAATATACACATTTAATAGGATATGGAAACCTCTCACCTGAGAAAAATGAGAGGAAAGGAATAGGATAAGGGGAAAAGGGGTGGGGGGGAGGGAAGGGGAGAGTAGGCGGTAGAGGAGAGGAAGATCATGGGAGAGGATTTTTGGATACAATGCACTTCTGGTCAGGGACAGGATGAAAGGAGAGAGAGAATGGAATAGATGAGAGTGCAGAGGAATAGAGTGTAGGGAAATACAGCTAGTGATAGCAACTGTGGGAAAAATATTGAAACAACTTCTATGGTGGCTATGATGAGGAAGGCAACTCATCCCAGAGACAGAACCTTTGGAATCTAAACACAAACTGAAGAAACTTTTTTCTCTGTCACTATTCTTTAGGTTTCTCATCCTTTGGGGGGAAAGGGATTTATGATTACTCTCTCAACAAGATTATTGTAATAATATAAAATTTTTAAAAATGTAAAATAGAGAGATTGAAAGAAATCTCTTCAGTGATTCCCTACTACACAAACAAATATCAATTTTTAGCCATTAGACCAAGTAAACATTTCCCCAAATAAGATAGTTGTCTAAATTTTCAAGTATCATGAAGTCAGGGAGAAATCCCAATAAAGTGGAAAATAACTGAGTAAATTTAGTACATTTGAGTTTTCCTTAAGTGTAGAAAGTATCAAAATAATTTCATTGACAACTCTCTTTGAGGAGATGTAATAGAGAATTAAATTATATTAGTATTCACTGAGTCAACAGATGAATGCATGAATAAAAAAAGATTAAAAATTTATCAGGTATTAGAAAAACTAAAACAACATACTGGAAATACAAAGGCAAAACAATCACTGCCCACAAGGAAGTTACATTCTAATAGAATTGTACCCATCACTAGTGGTCAGGGAAGTCATAGGAATGATGAATAGATTCATAAAGCAATTGCTGTGACCTTTCTAGAAATATTTGACTGGTTGTTATTCCCAGAAACAGACATAAAGATAGTTACAAAGCAGTCTGGGTTGTGTATCTAAAGGCAGATTAAATATGATCAATTCTCATCAGTCAGGAGCATAGGTCCCCAAATGATTCACAAAAATAAACTTTTCCTAAAATAAACAAGTTATTTATTTTCCACTTTTGTGTGCCTTAGTTCCCTCTTCTTTAAAATGAAGATGTTGAGTCCCAGTACTATTTGTCATTGAAAGTCTGTGAGTCCATAGATAAAAATAAAAATCAGACTTTCGAATCATATGTGTTGGACCTTTTATTTTGGCAAGAACATACTTCTGAAATGATGATAGAAGACATACAGAAAATATGATTTGCTCTACAATACTCATTTTTAGAGATAACTTTTCAACAATTATCTAATAAATAAATAAATATGAGCACTGTAATATAGTCATAAGTAACAAACTACAAAAATTGCAAAGAATAAGCAATTCTAGAATTATATAAACTCAAATTAAGCCTGCAATGGATCAGGCCATGGAAGAAACATGAGAAATCTGAAAGTCCTAAAATTGAACCAATGGTCACCACATTTATGGGCAAATAACAGGAAACACAATTTTGGCAGTGATTCAAAAAATAGTAATTATAATAGCTCACTTTTCTGTAGTGTTTAAGGTTTGCAGAATATCTGTGTTTTAGGTAGTACAAATATTATCTTTCCATTTCTAAAATTAAGAACCTGAGACTTGGAGAGAAGAGACTTTCCTCAAAGTCACAAATGTAATAATAAGATTTTGGATCTGAATTCATATGTTCTGAGTCTATCTTTAGTACTCTTTCTACTATATTCCATACTGGATATAAGGATGTTAATTCATGTTGAAAATGTGACACAAAGGATTTTATATACTTTGACTGGATTTCAATAAAAGTTCATTTGAATTTGAAATATTGGTCAGGTATTTTTCTTTCTACTAAAATTAGCTACATAATAAAAAGCACTTCAGAAATTATCATGCTCATGAGAAAATGCATGCAGTTGTCAGTTAATATTCAATTAACATCTTCAATGAAGTTCAATTTCACAGCCACTCCAATCAATCAACTCACCAGTATAAAAGACCTCTCACTCCATGGGGGACAGAAACCACATAGTAGTTTGCACTTCAGAAACTAAAGAAGCCAGTATAGTTACTCCCTCAGGTAATTAGTATACTTCTTTCCCTCTAATCTTCAAAAGAAGCAGTGTTGTACAGTGGAAAGAACCAACCAGAGCAGAACAGAAAGTCTGATCTCCAAGTACAGGATTCAGATGAACCATAGAGGGAGTGGACGAGAAGGACTAATTATGAGGAACTTAATGATGTTGAACTGTTTGTATTCCTGCATGAGAAAAAGATACTGAGGCTAAGAAGGCTAAGAGGGCTAAGAAATCCAAGAACCGGGGTTCGAATATTAGCTTTGCTACTTATTACCCATATAATCTTGAACAAGTCTCTTCATTTCTCTGCAGCAGGTTAGATTTCCTCATTTGTAGAATAAGATAGTAAGACCAGATGACCTCTAAAATGTCCCTTCAGCACAAAATTACTGCCCACATAAACTTTAACAACTTTGGAGCATTTTTGAAAGCAATATAAAAATGGCTCTGAAATCAGTGGATATGTACTCAAATCCTGCTTCAGATGCTTACTGTATGCTTTAGGCAAATTACTTCATCTAGCTGGGTCTCAATTTCCTTTTCTGTAAAATGAGGGAATTTCCTTAAATAATAATTATTATTATTTCAATCATTTAAATAAATGATAACATCCCTTCCAACTATTAGTTGAAAAAAAGGTTATATATATATATATATATATATATATATATATATATATATATATATATATATATATATATATATATCAAAACTTTCCTATGTTTGAACAAATCAAAAATGGGAATGGGAAAATGGAATGGGAAAGGCAGGCTATTAAGTTCAAGCAAATGCCAAAATAACCCAATAACCAACACATTTATTCACTCAAAGTATACTCAATAATGAATGGAAACTGACCAATACGGCACTGCTTTGCAGATGCTTCTAATAACATGCCTGGACAGACTTTAGAGCTAGCTACAAGAGCCAACTCTTATATGTACTTCAAGGCCAGCCCCACCCACAAAGCAAAGCACAGGTGGAGAAAGACACAGTATCTTCATTTTTTAAAAGCCCAACAGACTATGGACGTGATAGACATGCCATCTTAATCAGGCCTCCAGGTAGACCCAGCTAACCTGACACCCTTAGGCAGAGGGTCTAATTTAAGAAAACTTTTCTCTGCTGAGATGCAAGTCTGAGAGCTGATTCAGTCTACTGCCAAGGTATCTAGGGACTTGGTATGACAGATCATGATCAATGATCAGTCAATATGAAAAGGCAGCAAAAAAAATAAGTACCTTTCACTTTAAATCTCTACCTCTCTGTCAAAAACATAGGAAAAAAAGGAGCAAAAAGTCTTCTTGACATAGACAATCACTGGACCTTCTACTCCTAAATAGAGAATTTCAAAGTACACAAGAAAAGAAGAGCTCGGATGACTGAATGAGTTCAAATAGCACTTATTAAGCAATAACTATGTATCAGAACCTGTACTATTTGCTAGTGATGCAAAGACAAAAATTTGAGGGAGAGTGTAGTACAGTGTAAAGAATGCGTTATGCAATCCAAAAACCTGGGTTCAAATCTTAGTTTTCGCTACTTATTACTCATGTGATCTTGAACAAGTTGCTTTATTTCTTTGCTGCAAGCTAAATTTCCTCATTTGTAGAATAAGAGGGTAAGACCAGATGACAGCTAAAAGTTCCTTCAGCTCAAAGTTACCACCCACATAATGGTCCTTCAAGGAGTTTATATTCTACCATAAAGCAATAATATAGATTTTTATGCTTAATATAAAAAGCTGTCATATTATCTCATAATTCACCTCAAAACTGAAATAGAAGCATCTCATTAAAAGATATACTTCCATCCCCTATGAATATAAATGTTTATAAACATTGCTCAAACCACATAAGTAGTACTGAAAGATGGGAAATATTTGACTTCTTGCTAGAAGTCAGATTTTAAATCAAGATCATCTTCTAACACTTTACTATCTGTCATTGTTAGCAAGTTGCTTAAACGTTTTGAACTTCAACTTCCCTATCTGCAAAATGGGAATAATAATTCTTGTCTTAACAAACTTCACAGGATGATGTGGGAGAAAAATGATTAGCCAAATTGACAATGAAATAAAATTTGTAATAATATTATAGATGGTACATTTTAATAATTATGATAGAGATAATACAGTGTATTCAGAGTTTGGAGATGAGAATAGTGAAGAATCTAAAAACAATGAAATATGATGAAATAAGATGTTAAGGTTAGAGGAGAGAAGACAGGAGAGCTTCTCTTCAAGTATTCACCATGTGGATAAAGTGGGAGATTTGTTTGGTCTTGCTCCAATCCAAAATAGAACTAGAACCATAGACTACAAAGGTGGGAAAGCTTTGTCATCCAAGTCTAAAGTTGCAACAGAAATATGTGATGAGTTAAACTCTTATCTAGCCCCAAGTTTGTTTTTAAAATTATCTAAATATTTGAATTATATCATAGGAATAGGAAAAATGGATTTGAGATATAAATTTTCTCATCTGGAACTGGAAATGAATTTGAATATGTGTATTTTATGAACCTAATCAAGTCAGTCAATTAGCATTTATTAACTTTATCCATTAGCATTTGCATTTTCATTCATTTTCTCATACTCTTTCTTTCTCCCTCCCCACATATCTATATTATGCCTTAATATATTCCATAGGATTAAATTAATGTCTATATAATTTATTAAGTTTCATCAATTAACACAAAAATAAAATCTTTTGAAAAAACATTTTACTTATAAGAAAAATTACAGCTAGAGTCATCTCATATCATCACTACAACTTCAGATATCCTCTCTTCACTTTTGGAAACAAAATTTACCATTCAGTTCACCACCACCCCTAAAAAATTAAATTCACTTCTCAAAAATTTTTCATCATCTTTTTCATAAGATATAGTTTAATATAATTGCATCATAATAGTTTTTTCCTTAATTCTCAAATTTTTCTGCCTTCTCTGTGTCCCTTAAGTCTTAACCCTAAAAAATATCTCTATAGACTTATCCTCAAAGGATTTTATTTTGTTTTATTTTTAGGTTTTTGCAAGGCAGTGGGGTTAAGTGGCTTGCCCAAGGCCACACTGCTAGGTAATTATTAAGTGTCCGAGGCCAGATTTGAACTCAGGTACTCCTGACTCCAGGGCCCTGTGGCACCTAGCCACCCCAAGATTTTATTTTTTAAAAATTATTCTAATATGAACTGAACTGAACTGTTCTCCAAGGTGAATTTTTCTTTGTTGTCTTTCTCTGTCTTCTAAGTTTCCTTCAAACTACATGCATTAATTCATTTTTTCCATAGAATGACATCTCATAGAATAGTAGTTCCACTGTTAAGTCTATAAGCTTTTTTGCCTCTAAAAAGAGATGATACTCATTTCTGTAGTCACTATGGAGAGATTTATAAAACATGTAGTATATAAAAGAATTTAAATTAATGGTAGAATGATGGTATCCTCAAAAGAAATAGTGGATTACCAGTTTGAGGAGATGATGATTTCTCTTAAAGTTCTCAGGTTCAACATGAATCATGAAAGGTTTCTCATATGAGCAAGAACACATGCACACACACATACACAGGTGAGTGGGATATGAATGATGATACAATAAAGGAGACTGAGTGAGCCCTCCAACATTTAGCCTACAAGAAGTATTTTTAGGTTGTCATATTTAACATTTTAAGAAAGAATTTTATTAATTCATTTGGCAGAGCACAGAATCAAAAGAAAGGCACAGCTCCCTCTCTCAGTCTTTGTGAGTTTTATCTTATATAGAGTTAAAACAAGGATGCAAGCTCAAGTACCAGATTGACTGACATATAGATAGTTTCTAAATAAGGTTGCTTGAGTTGTATGTTAGCAAGTAAGTATAAACATTCAATAAGATTTAGGTGAAGTCCAATCATAAGCTATTAGGGGAACTCAAAACATGAGCTTTAGGGATGAACCATGGTTGAGCACTTGAGCTTCCTTGAAGGGTCTCTGAGGGCAGCATGACCTATGGTTAGCAATTTCTAGCCACATAAAGTCAGGTTCAAAAGAGACTACTTAATAATAATATATTCCCTATGATTCCCCTTCAATTAAAATATTTGGATCTTTTAATACTTAACATCCTCAGACTAGCAGATGTATAGGTACAGAAAGAGACAGTTGGGTTAAGGTTTCAAAGAAAGTTCAATAAAATAAAGTAATTTGATGAAAGCATCTTCCTTAATACTTAGCCAATTTGACAGAATTCCTTTAAGGAAGGGTAGGAGCTGGACTTTTCCCAATGTATTTCCTTTCTCAAATTGTCTTCCATCTAATCTGTAAATTTCTCATATTTATTTACATATTATCCTTATTGTACATTTACATATTACACTTATTTATTTACCTATTGTCCTCTCCATTAGAATGTAATTTCTTTGAGAGTAGAAATTTTTTCATTTGTTGAAATTTTTTTCTTTTGTTGTATCCCAGGTCTTAGCACAAGGCATAAAACAAAGCAAATATTTAATAAATACTTCTCAATTGAATGATTAATTTCCTTCCTCAGACTTTCTCAGAGTACTTTGTCAGTATTTCTTTTTCCCTATTACAATCCATCCATTATCATTTTTACTTGCCTGCATGTCATATCTCTCTTCAACACACTCCCAGTAGATCATGAGCTAAGTACAAAACACATGGCCTCGCATATAGCAGGTATTTAGACATGCTTAGTTGTTAAATTGAATTGTTTGGCTAAAATAAAAAATCTCAACCAGTAATCCTCAACCCAGTGACAATCCTGCCATTGGCACAAACACACAACATCTCTCTGTCTTCACTGAAAACTAAGCATAAATAAATTGTTATATTTTATTATTTTTATTTTCTCATTCAAAGTCAGTTTTATCTAAATTAATTAAAAAATCCTGAAGCTCTACCTCATGGAAAAGTGTAATTATTTATTTGGAGCTCTCCTTTCCTCCCTTTCTCCCTTCCTTCCTTTCTTCCTTCTCAGCTTTCCCAGTGCTTGACATATAGTAGATATTTAATAAATGCTTATGATCGATTAATTCCTTTTCCTTGAAATGCGAAACAAGACAATGTAGAAATGGCTCACATACAGGTTTTCAATGTTAGTTTATCTGAGGATTAGAAAAAAAATCTATAATTTTGAAAAAATTAAAAATACCTGAATGTTTTAATTGTTTTTCTTAATAAAGATAATGCTGCAAATCCATGTGTCCAATATTAGACAGCTTAAATAAATGATTTCACATTAATGCAGTATTATAATGCTATTAAAACTAATAAGTATGAGACAAATAAAATTTCAAAGCATTTATTAAATAATGCAAGAGGGCAACCTAAATAGAAGAGAGTTACCATAAATTACAGGTTACAAATGAATGAAGATGAAGGAGCAAAGAACTCTTATGGAGATATACTGTAGAAGGAGTGTTTGAAAAATTGTTATTAATAGTTTATGCATATAAATCAAATAATTTAAATAGCTAACTAGCCAAGCTTGCTTATTTGTATTCAGTATTTTTTTTTTGTTTTTCAGGAGTTGTAGGAGGAGAAAAATCTGTATTTATGATTTCACACTTGATGGGAAATTTCTAGTCTAGAATCTTCTTCCATACAGATGAAATCTATTGTTTTTATGGATGTAGGTATCTCATCTGTATCATATTCAGTTGATCCACTGAGAAGTTAAGTGATTTGTCATTGATCTGAAAACTAATATATGTCACAGGCAAGACTTGAACCCTGCTCCTTCCAGTGCCAATACAGATTCTGTATTCACTATCCTCTATTGCCTCTTGAGATTTTAATAAAGAATTTAATAGCCAAAAATGCTGATAGAGAATTTTTAATACTTGCAAATTCCAAATAAGATCATCCTCACTATTTATATGTTGAGATAAAGACTGCAACAGATCTCAGAAAAGGGTGAAAATTAAAAAGTGAGATTACAGGTGCTTAATTTTAGCCAGCAACTTTTAAAAGAATTTTCTCTTCCCTTGGGCATGGAATAAAGTTATCATTCTTCAAGGACAAGGTCTTGCTCCTTCATTTCAGCACATTTCGGCTACCTTTTAGCAATCTACATCATCTTTGCCAAATAAAAGGGAATAGTAAAAAGCTTTTTTTTTCTTTTTTGGCCTCTTACTTTCATTTATCTTGAAGGGCTTTTAGATGCTATTTGTAATGCATCAAGTCTTACACATTCTGATAGAAGACTGGAACAGAACAGATCTTATTAGCAAGTTCTACAAAGGTGAGTCACAAATCATTAATAGGGAAATTTATTTTTGTGATTGGAGAAGAAAATATTTTTATTTTAAATATTACCTTTCTCTATCAAAGAAACTGTCTCTATAAAAGGCCCTCTTTGCTTCTTATTCTTTAAATACAAAGCCCCTACAGAATCTTTAATAAACTCGTGTGATTTAGAAACTAAATAGTATTCTAAGAGATTTCTGTAGACTTCTAAGGATAAGAAGACAGCATGGAGAAGTAATCATTTTAAATAGGGACAAGAATAAACTTTGTAATTAAGAAAGTAAACTAGGGGCAGCTAGGTGGCATAGTGGATAAAGCACCGGCCTTGGAGTCAGGAGTACCTGGATTCAAATCCGGTCATAGACACTTTATAATGACCTAGCTGTGTGGCCTTGGGCAAGCCACTAAACCCCATTTGCCTTGCAAAAACCTAAAAATCAAAAAACAAAAAAACAAAAAAAGAAAGTAAACTAACTGCCTTATTATAAAATAGGGCTCTCTTGAATATAAATAATTCTTGTTATTGTTGTTCTTTAGTCTCACCAGTCACATCCAACTCTTCATGACTCCATTCGAAGCTTTCTTAACAAAAATACTAGAGAGGTTAGTCATTTCCCTTTTCAGTTCATTTTATAGGTAAGAGCCTAAGGCAAACAGGATTAAGTGACTTGCCCAGGGTCACTCAGTACATTTTTGAGGCTACATTTGAATTTAAGAAGATGTCTTCCTTACTCCAGATCTGGCACTTAACTGCTCAAAATAGGAATTGTTGCTATTCAGTCATTTGCAACTATTTATAATCTCATGGTTGTGTGTATAATCCTATATTTTCTATGATGCTTTCTTAGCAAGAATTTTGTCCATTTCCTTCTCAAATAGATAAATTCAAACACATTAAGTGACTTGCCCAGGATCACAGAACTAATAAGTGTCTGAGGCTGGATTTGAACTCATCTACCTGAATCTGGGCCCAGATTGGTATATCTTGAGCCACCTAGTTGTAAACAAATTGACAAAAATGTCCTATTTTACCAACAGTAGGAGGTAGAGAGAAAGAATTAAGAGGACAGCAAAAGGATAAGGAGAAAATAGGAGTAAGCTTTATTCTTCTAGAATTATTGAGAGGAACTGTAAATAACCCTTACATTACATTTATAACAGTCTGTAATTAGAGGACTGTGTCCAACCTTAGGAGAGTAGAACCTTACACCGTAGAAATGTTAAATCAAGACTCCTTTTGGAAAACTAGGCTAAAGACCATAATAAAAAGCTAAAATAACTGAGATTATTTAATCCCCAAAATGAGAAAACTTTGCAAGTGATATAAGAAGTCTTTATCTTGGGGTGGCTAGGTGGCTCAGTGATAAAGCACTGGCCCTGGAGTCAGGAGTACCTGGGTTCAAATCCGACCTCAGAAACTTAATAATTACCTAGTTGTGTGACCTTGGGCAAGTCACTTAACCCCATTTGCCTTGCAAAAACCTAAAAAAAAGGAAGTCTTTATCTTTAAGGACAGAAATACTGGAGATGGTAGCCATCTGTTAACAGCAGTGAGGAAAGAAGAAGAAATGGTCAAATTTTCAGGGTTACATGATGAGGGGCTATTAGGCACTAAGGGAGTTAATGATAAAACAGAGGCAGATATATACTTAATCATGAGAAGCTCTAAAAATAAAATAGATTTTCATCAATCTGCAAGGTTTGATGGATTGCTTCCTTTTGGACCTGTGATCCAACAAGAACTCCTAATAGCAGCCTTCATCTTCTACACATAAAGCTATCCATCCAAATATTTCATTCAAAATAATTACACCTTAAATGTCTTCATTAAGCAAGATAAAGGTGGGTGAAAATCCCCAGGAATGGGATTTTAAGGTCTTTCATAAGCAGTAACTAGATAATAACTAGTATTAGTTATTAATTAGTTTAATTAGTTAATTCTCATTCTTCTATTAATATATTTGATAGTATTAATGCTATGTATAATATGTACTTGATGGTATTTCTTCACCTTTCATTGTCTGAATTTCTGAACTACTTATATTCACTGTCAGAGTTTTTACAAAGTTCAAAGGATTATATTTTCACTTTGGAAGAAGGCTCTTAAGAAATTTCACAGGTCATTTCCCTAACATAGAATGGACTTTATTGCTGAGTCAGCTTATTGGTTGGCCAGAACAGCTTTAAATAGGAGATAATCAGGATGTCTTAACCAACAAAACAAGTGAGATCTAGGGAAATTTAGAGTTTTTTCATCTGATTATTAGTTCCCAAAGTATTTACCTCCAGTCTGGTACCTTATAGTTCTGAACTTAAATCAGTTCTTCCACTTCATTTACTTTTTCAAGGGATTAATGGATTTTTATTGGCAAAAGGAAAGAAACATGCTTATTTTTCCCATAGTCAAGTAAAGATAATACTATTGGGAGCACTCATCTTATATATACTTGTTCTTCAAGTCATATTTCAACACTAGTTCAGAAAGTACTAATAGGGTTCAATCCCTTGAATGCTGAAGCTAGGAATAAAATTATAATAGAGATAGGAGAAGCAACATGGCACCCATCATGGAAAATAACCTTAGAGTCAGAATGACCTAGTTTCAAATACTATCTTTGACATGTACTCTGACCCTAGCAAGTTTTTAAGCTCCTAGTACCTCTTGCAATCTTCTAAGACTAGGAGAGGCAGAAATGGTACCAGACCTCATAGGTAAGGAAGCTCCTTACCTATAATACCAGGTCATACCCTGGAGAGATACACTGATGAAATCATAAATTTATGCACAAATATGTATATATGAATACATGCAAATATATTCTATATGTGTATATGTTAGCTTTATTAATATAGAATATTATTTTAAATAATAATTTTATATTACATATTATATAACAAAATTATTATAATTTTAAATTATAATTTAATTAATACAATTAGTTTTTTAAAAGATACATACTAGTTCTATAAATAAACAACACATATTAGTTCTATAACTATTTCCCTCATAAAAAGAGATTTAATACTCTTTGCTGGCATTGTTCAGTTGTTTTTTAGTCATGTCCATCTCTTCATGACCCCATTTGGGGTTTTCTTGACAAAGATTTTCCTACTCAGACCTCTTATAGATCTAGGCTCTATTCCCCCCATCCCCAGTTTTCTTGGTTCTTGAAATTACTTCATTATTTTGTATACGCTTGGTATTCATTTACTTATTTATATACATATTATTCATGATGTAACACCCAGATGGATAGAATGCTGACTCAGAGAAAGCCCCAAGTTCAATTTCTGCCTCAGACACTTAGTAGCTTTGTGACTTTGGGCAAATCATCTCATCTCTATTTGTCTCAATTCCTTCTTTCATAAAAATGGAGACAATAATAGTGTATGTGTCCATGAGTGGTTGCAAAAAATAAATGAAATTACTTTACAAACTTTAAAGCACTATATAAATGCTAGCTGTGTCAGTGGTATATATCCAGGTACCTAAGACGTTTTATAGATAGTAGGTACTAAATGTTTACAGAATTTAATTAAAGATAAGCTATCTTCAATTAGAAACAGTATTTAAGAAAAACAATATGTCAAAATTGTACATCTATCACTAACTAGAGAATATTGAGATTTATAAATACCCATAGGCAGGTGCATCTTATTCCATGTCTAAAAATCTCTAGTCACTTCTCATCAGAGACAAATTTACATGTTTACATCTTCAATAAAGTTGATTTCTATCAGATAGGCTACCTAGGTCCATTTCCATAAAGTATAGAATAATTAAAGATATTCATAGCTGATCCTTGGAATAAGATCAGCTCCACACAAGAAATTCACAGGGGACATATATCAAAAGCAAGATATAAAAAATAAATGCTAATTGGATGAAAACTATGTGATTACTTTAGAATATCTTACAGAGGAATTGAATGTAGGTTTGGTGAAAAGATTACTTTCTGATTTTATCTATTAAAAAAAAAGTACTGAGAGAGATCTCTATATGCTGTCCAAACTCTGAACTATGTTCTACAATAGTAACAAGAAAATACCAGGAATTTCTAATTGACATAGATGTGGTAATTTTTTATAAGCAAAAGGTCCCCAAACTTTTCAGAACTGAGCTAGACCCACTTGAGAGTCAGAGTGAAATATTATCCACTAACTCATCAGTGTGATCAGCCATTAAAAAGACTGGGTCTCTGCTGGTACATCTATGATAAATTGACCCCAATCTTCATTAGGGATTGTTAGTATGTCAAAATCGTGCTTGTTCACTCTGAAAAGTGGTTCTCAGTGCTTCTTTGGCATAATGGTCATATTTTTGTTTTCCAAAGTAGTTATCATGAATATTAAATTTATCATATTTTTTCTGGTCTGGGTTTTTGATTATCAAAAATATTTAAAACATACTATCCGCTTCCACAGAAAGAACTGATATTGATTGAATAGAGGTTCAAGCATACTATTTTTCATTCTCTTTCTTTTTTTAATTCAGTCTTCTTATACAAAATGGCTAATAAGGAAATGTTTTTCATGATTGCACATGCAAAACCTATATCTGATTGTTTACCATCTAGAGAGGAGGGAATAGAGGGAAGGAGGGGATAGAATTTGAAACTCAAAACTTGAAATAAAAAATGTTTAAAATTGTAAAAATAATTAAATAATGCAAAATAAGCATCAACAACAAAGCACAAAAAATTATTCATAGTAAGAATTCCCTGGAACCTCTAAAAATTCAATTCAACTGCATGCACTTTTTTTAACATCTAAAATTTCTCTAATCAAAAGTAATTCTAATTGTGGATTCACATCAGGTGAGAATCAAAGGATTCAATTACATTCATTAGCCTACAGAAAAGTAGAGTACTGTGCTAACAGTTCAGAAATAATGTCAGTGATGATGTTTATACCTATTGCTTAAATTATGATTCTGTCTATCACCTAAAGAGGAATTAAAAAATCCCTTCATGAACTATTGATTTCAAAGCTTTAGAGACAATCAATAAATACTATAATATTAATGTCAATTAATATTCCTAACCTTGATGAATAAAATAAGATAAATCAATGAATTTTTGTAATCTAAACATCTACAAAAGGATATTATGCTGAGTAGGAAGAACATCAGAATTAAAATTTGGTTTGATATCTGAAAATGTTAAAAAAAAAGTATATACGTGCGTTTGGACTCTAGTCTTTCAAATAGAATCACAACATCAAGAATTAGAAGGTACCTTAGTATCTAGTTTGAATCATCCAGAATAAATTAATTTTAATAAGTAGAATACTGAGAACCAGAGAGGGAAAGTAATTTGCCTGAGCTCTCCTAAGTATCAAATACTAAAATTAGAGTTTAAGCTCTCCAACACTGGTTCCAGTTCAAATATTCTTTGAATATACACACACACACCACACAAACACACACACACACACACACACACACACACACACACACACAAACACTCCTCTGAAAAGTTGTATTTGACCCTTATGAGTAATTATATTATCAAAAATCATAGGACTAATTGGGTAATTGGAAGAATAATAATTTAAAGGCTTTAATTATTGGGAAAATGAGACCTTCCCATGCAATGAAGCTCTATGTCTCAGGCTTATACTTGCCTTACATTCATATCCTATTTGCACAGTTGGCCTTATGTTCAAGCAAATGTGACATCAAATTAGAAATTTAATCATATAGTAATCAATACCTTCTTTGAAAAGGAGAAATATTATTAAAAGAAAAATAGCTCCCATTTTACAATTCTTATGATAACTATATAAGAATGAGAGTGTAAAACAAATTTTAAAAGGTCCAATAAAATTTTCATGTTCAGATAGCGGAGAATTAATGAGTAGAGTTTCTGTCTTTTTTGTTTATATACACACACACACACACATACACAAACACATACATTAATACAAAAGTACTTTGATCTCTGGAGCAGGTATATAAAGGGAAAACAATATTTATAGAATTTATTCATATCATACTTTGCCTACTAATTAAAGTTCAATTTTGGTATGCCCAAATAAGAAAGGAAGAATTTGTTTATGTAAGAGCCCAGAGACAATCTCTGGTCTATTATTTGAAAATCAGTCTAACTAACATCAGAGAAACACTTTATCAAATTGGATAGAAGGTGTTGCTGTTTTCAGTTAAAGAGATTCTGCTGGCTAGGTATATTCCAAGTCAATAAGAAAAAGAAAGTTCCAATTTATATCAAATAATTTCTAGCAGCAATTTTTGTAATAGCAAAGTATTATAAACAAAGTAGATACCCATCAGTTGAGGTCATTCAAGGATCAGTTCAGTGATCACCTCTTCCATGAAGTTTTTCCCTGACCCTTCCCACTTTTTCTGTGTACATACTATAGTCAAAAAGTAGAAAGAAAGTCTCTTGATAGTGGAATTGTTTTGTGTTTATATTTGTTCATTTTATATGTTTCATCTTCTAATATAAAATACATGTGTGAGATTATATGTAATATTATATGTACTATGCTATATATGCAAATACTATATAAATTATATATGTATATATAACATTTCTCTACACTCCTAATTGCAAAGCAGAAAGAGAGAAGACAAGAAGAAGCAGAAGCATAAAAGGAAGACAACCATCAACCATATTTCATGATGCTAGCTGTTTTGAAACACCTAAGAGAAGTGATGGATCCAGAGTGCAAAATGACTCCTATTTTTTAGATATGAATAATGTGAATTTGTTTTGCTTAATTATGTATATTTCTTACAAATATTTTGTTCTTTTTCCTTTCAGAGAAAGTGGGAAGAGGAGACAATAATAGCTTATTAGTTGAAAATGAAATGGAAAAAAATGATAAAAGAAAGTGAGTTATATAGTTAGACAATGGAGAGCCTTATATGCCAAACTAGGGGTAGCCAATAAGAAGTCACTGGAATAAGTGCTCTTTTTTAAACTGACTCTTCCTTAAGAAAGCTAATGCATTCCTTAGTGAAATTAATGAAGTGTGTTTGATTACAGGAGATGAGCCTTTGACAGAATGAATTATATGCCTATCTTTGGAATGGCCCTGTCAGATTTCATTTACTTAAAATGCTGAATTGATCATGGATCAGGAATTCAGAAATAAGGCCTTTTTTCCTTTGTGAAAGTTAGATTTCATAATTTTATAGTTCACCCAGGGCTATTCCTAGTGTTCTGTGAGACCTGGGGCAAATGCCACTATATTTTACATCTTCTTAATATATTTATTAAAGAAACAGAGCCCTCTCCTAATGAGGCTGGGTGAAGGCTGATGGAAACTACCAGTGAGCAAGTCAAGCATTTCCCTGAGGAATGAAGAAGGATGGAATGGAAAATACCAGAAATGAGAAGTCCAGTGTGAGTAATTCTTTTATCTCCAAGAGACTTAAAGTTAGGGAAGACCAGAATTCTAAATGATCTGCTACAAAATATCACTAGTTTTTTAATGTAGAGATAATGTGCTTGAGAACGATGAAATTTTCTATTTGGATCATTTAATGGACTTAAGCTAGGGCAGATGGGATAAGAAGATCTCTGATTTCATTGATATCATAAAATTCTAGGTGAAAAAAATCCTCTACCAATATACAATGGCACCCTTGCTCCTCAGTTTATAGACTTAGAAATTTACAGGGACAATGAGAACTACCAGACTTAATAGTTAATATATATATCAAGGGCCAAACTTGAACCCAGATTTTTGGGACTCTAAGCCACTTCTCTATCCACTATATTATGCTACCTCTTTGGGATAACATGAAAGCATTTGCCAAGGATATTTTCATTAGTTAGTCATTCAGTCAATAAGCACTTTTGAAGAAGTATGGACCATACACTTTGCTAAGCCCTAGAGGTATAAAAAGAATATATATCTATATCTATTTTTATACATACATACATATATACACACATATGGTCATTTGCCTTAAGCAACTCACATTCTAATGGGCAAGATAGCTTACGCAATATTGTGAGCATATGAGATAGAAACATTGTAAATGGGGAGTAATGTTAGCAGACAGGGCACTGAAGTTTGGAGGAAAATAAGCACTGATCCCTACCTGCAGACAGTAAGAAACAAGAGGAGAAACTGAACATCAGAAGTTCAAAGACAGATGTTATTATAATTCCAACAATAGACAATGCTGACCACCTCTTTAGGCAACTTCTAGGAAACCAGAGGAATGTGGTTGCAAAACGAAGAAGGCTAACAAGAATGGAACTTCATCTTAAATTGACTGAACATGCAAACTTAACCCAGTTGGGATACAAAAAAAAAAGGATAGACAGGACAGGAAGAATGTAAAAAATTGTCTAAAAAAATGAATGTTGAGAGCAGTTGAGACTTCATATGTAGAATACAAGCATTCACAAGTGAGAAAGGTATCATAAGTCTTAGGTCATGCCACTAATTATTTTTTCTTCATTATGTTTCATCATATTGAAAGTATTTAGGATTTATAGGATATTAGATTTATTTATCAATCAACAAGCATTTTATTAATCACCCACTGGGTGCCTTGCCCTATAAGCATTAGAGAAACAAAGAAAGAGAGAAGAGTTCCTGCTTTCAAGTAGCTTACATTCTAATGGGGAAGACAGGAATACCTATCAGGAAATAAAAAAACACATGGAGTAGATGGAATATAAGTGAAAGGGGAAAAGTCATTGTCAGCTGAAGACACTGTGATGCTTCCTATTGTAGGTGATATCTGAGCAATAGCCAGGGATGATGAGAGGCAAAGGTAAGGAGAAAGAATATTCCAACAATGGGAGACAGTCATTGCAAACTAAAAACATTGCACTGATGAATAAATCTAATATTCTACAAACATTGCAAATTTAGAAATGAAGTATCATGTGAGAAGAATGAGAAACAGGGCAGGGAATCAATCCATCTTCCATTTTAATTCTTCTGTACATCCTTTGTGGTGGTGGCAAACAACACTGGGAAGTATATGTCTTCCTGTTTTGTGCTTCATATGATCTCAAATAATCATAGGACCTTCGATCAAAGTTATCTATGTTGGTACTTTCTTCCAAGGAATTTTATTGCATTATATTTTATCTCAAGATTCTCCTTGAAACAAAGGCTTGTCTTTATAAACATTATCATTTTTCCAGTGATCTTTTGGGCTGAATCTTGTAATCCCTTAAGAATCAGAGTTGAAAATCAGTCAAAGTACAATGGATAAGACAAGGAGGCAAGGAAGATTTACCAATGAAGAAAAGGGAATTAGAAACAACATCAAGGAATGTTCCCAGTATGTTATTTGAACTACCTGTGAATGATTTACAGGAAGACATAGTAGAAGTCACTCAGGTCATAAAAGACTTGAATGAGCTGCAAAATATACCACTGGACAAAAGACTTAATATTAATGAAATCATAGACTCTTCATAGAATTCAACAGTAATTCATGTGTATACATTTTGGCAAATATAATAAAATGAATTGATCATCTTAACTTATAGTGACAGGCACCTTGTATATTCACCAACTCATGCTTACTCCCTTATTCTATTTTCTTTTAAAATATGTCACTAATAAGTTTGGAAAGGGTAAGGATAACTTGAAGAAAATAACAAACAATATGGGATGAAATTACTTTGTGTAAGCACAGTTCTATAAAGTTTTGTTTCCTGACATCTATTTAGAAAAGTGATGAAGTATGTGATGAAGTATTTTTTTAATTCTGTAGAAATCTAGATTGAGGTAATATATAAGACTCTATATTTCCTGTTCTAAGATGGAAATCACTGAGATAACATGAATTTTTCCAAACATAGAGTCTTAGGTGGTTTGAGGCTGCAACTCTGAGGAACCTAAAAGTGCTTCCCTTATTCTAATACCTAACTCTTCTTGGGTTTTTTTTGAAATGTTATTTTATTTTATTTTTTCCAATTATGTGCAAAAATAGTTTTCAATATTCATCTTTTTGTAAGCTTTTGAGTTCCATATTTTTCTACCACCCTCCCTTCTCTCCTCTGCTCCCCATGAAGTAATCTGATAGACATATACATGTACACATTAACACATGCATTATCATGTTTACTATATTTCCATATTTGTCATATTGTAAAAGGAAATTTAGAACTAAATGGGAAAAAGGTAAGAAAAAAGTATAAGGCAAGTTTTAAAAAGTGAAAATGGCAAATACTTAGCATCCTTCTTTAGAAAATATACAAAGTATGCAAATATAGAGCTGTACTGCAACAGTTCATTTCTGCTGTTCCCATGGTAATAACTTGAGGATGAGGAAAGTACTCTGACCTACCTAAAACAATTTGAGGAAGAATCCTATAAAAGGCATATAGATAATGCTAGGGCAATAATTCAAAGATTTTGGTTTGGGTTTTTTTTCATTGTTCTCACTATTTTTTACATATTCAAATAAAACACAAGTAACTAGAAACACCTAGGGGTTGGAATGAGATGCCCTGCACCCCCTTCTCTCTCCTCCTTTTCCCCCTCCTCCTTCTCCTACTTTACCCCTTCCAACTTTAAAGGATATTATAAGAATTTTCCTGCCTTCACATTATAATGCTTCCAGAATTAGGCCAAGTTGACACACTGGATCATCTTCCTCTAATGATATCCCTGGAAATGGTATAACATTGTTGGAGTTACTTGAAATGAAAAAAAGCGATTGGCTATCCTTTGATAAAAAATAAAGTTCACTCAGTCCTCCAGGATTATGGAAAGAGGATTTTTCACACACCCCCCTTTTTAGTTGCCTTCAAGCCCTCTAATCTAAAATTTTGATGCAAGGGCTTTAATATTTGGGGGAGGGTTAAAGTATGAGTTCCATAACTGCTGTCAACATATAGTAATACCATGATTCCAAAATGTTTCCTTATCTTAGGAAGTTCCCTATGATACAATCTTATTGGGAGAGAGAGAGATGATTTTTTTTTAGTTCCAAACTTTATTACTACAAGGATCTCTCAGAAATGCAATTCTCTCTCCTAATGTAGATAAGCAAACTATACTGCCATGTTATTTTAGAACTTTCCTGGGGTCTGTGTCAGAGATGGTTCTCCTAACTCTAATGATGGCTCTTCAAACAGCTTTCCACATATTCTCCCTCAAGATAATATATGTTCATTAAAGTCAACCTTTGATGCTTCATCATCATATAGAGGTTTCTCATAGGACTATATCATTGGTCTGTAAGCTTGTCCAGAAGCTCCTGAAAAACTAAAAACTTCTCAAAACTATGTATACACGTGTGTGTGTGTGTGTGTGTGTGTGTGTGTGTGTGTGTGTGTGTGTGTGTGTAGAGCAGCTTGGTGGTGCAGTGGATAGAATTTGGGGCTGAAGTTAGGAAGGCTCATCTTCTTGAGTTCAAATCTTGCCTTGAATACTTTTTAGGTGTGTGATTCTGGGCAAGTCAATTAACTCTGTCTCAATTCCTCATCTGTAAAATGAGCTGGAGAAGAAGATGGCAAAGCACTCCAGTATCTTTGTCAAGAAAACTCCCAATAGGGTCAGAAAGACTTGGAAATGACTGAAGTGACTGAACAACAACAACAAAAATGTTTGTGTACATGCAATGATGTCTCATTAGCATTTAAGATGCTGCTTTCTCTTCTTTCTATCTCCAGTGTATAATAAATGCTCACTGAGCAATTGTTATGATGGACTATATGCCTGACATATGAAGATCTCTCTAGCTAAGTTCAAACTAGTTTTTGACTAGGTTGGGAACAGATCACTGTTTTGTTGTTTTTAAAGTCACAGTAAAAACCATCATAGGAGTATAAATAATGGTAGAAGGAATCATCAAACTGATGAAATCCCAGATCTCTGAAGAACTGAAGTAAGCATCTACTTATGTTCATTTAGAAGATTTAGTTGAAAAAAATAGATATTATTTGCATTGTGACACAAAAGGTTGGACTTCTAATCAGGATGACCAGAGGACAAATCATTCCTCTGATACCAAATGGGCTCAACAGTGAATCTCCATGGGTCTCAGTGAAGACTTTAGGATTGATAAGTAGAGATGAGTCGTTACCTGTATATGAGAAGAATTTAAGCCTTGGGTGTTTCCTTCACTAAAGAAACATATATTCTTCACATAGTTGCAAAATGAATACAACACTGGTTACCAGCACTCTGGTACATTAGCAGAGCTGGGCTCTAGTCCCACTTTCTATGTTAGCTGTTTGTGAAGCCTTAAGTGCAACATTCTATTTCTCAAAGCTTTCATTTCTTCCTGAAATAATCATTACTTGTCATAGAGAAAGGTAAACATAGATGAGCTCCACTATCCCTTCCACCTCTAACATTCAGCCAGTTTACACCATTCTAAATTGTTCTATGACCCTGATAGTATAAGGAAAAATAAGACTGAATCAATGATTTCTTACAGATGGCAAGTTTATCTGTTTTATTAAAAAAGTCATTCTTTAATTTTTCGATACAATAAAATAATTGTGCCATCTATTTAAAACTGGATAGGAAATAAGTCATTTTTATTGTGAAGGGTACTGATAAACTTCACAATTTAAGGCATTTATAAGTCTTTTAATTTAATGCAAAAAATATTTATTAGGTAATTGTTATTCTTAAAGGGAAAGTTAGGATCACATAGTGGACAGGGTATTGGTTTCTGAGTCAGAAAGACCTAGGTTCAAGTCCTGGTTCTAAGAAAAGGGGTTGTGTGTTATTCATCAAGGAACAAACCCTCAGTGCCCCCAAAAAGCTTTCTAATATTATAACTTTCAAAAGAATTATAATTTTCATTGTGAGAAAAAGTTCCATATATCAGTGAAATCACAAGTTCAAATCCATCATCATAATAATAATAATGATAATTCATTATCATTATTATTATTGTTATTATAAAGGAGGTAGGGAGTTCTATAAAGAACTAGATAACATTTGATGTCATATATAAAGATAAACGTCTGTAAGGAATTTTGAAAAAGAGAGCTTTTAATATTCCTTTAGCAAGAAGAAAGATTCAGCATGGTGTCACACACTCATTATCCCTGTGCTGGGGAGTTTAAAGCCAGTGCATTGTCTGAGTTCAGTTCTTTGTTTAAGTAGGCCTCAAATCAACTGAATACCATCAATGAGTCCAGAATCAAAATAGTGTACCCTCAGAAGCAGGAAGTTACCAAGCTCCCTATTGACAGGTGATCTGGTCAGAAACAGAAGTTAAAACTTCTTAGACCTGTAATAATTCATATTGGCTCCCTGAATGGCCACTGTACTTCCATTCTGAATGAAATGGGGAAATTCAGCTTAAAAAAAATAAGAGCTGGCACCGGGGTGGTTTGACATGAATGTTTGTAGAACATTTATATATTTGATCCTCTCCCCATGTATGTACATAAAACAAGAAATGAAAAATGCAAAGTAAGAAAGAAAATCTACCAATTAAAATATAATTAAGTTTTTTTAAAAATGTGGATTATGTGAATTGTGCCTAATTAGGCACATTTTACAAGAAGCAAGGAGCCTTAATTACAAAAATACTATGAAATTTAATTGATAACTGACAAGAAGTGGGTCTACATAACATTTACAGATGGAATTTAGCTTCTTGGAGTCAGAACACTAATTTGCCACCAAAATAGTAGGGCTTATGTGAAAAAGTCAGCTATGTTTCTAGTAAGTCACTCCCACTCCCACCTACCAAACAGATGTCTTCTGGAGTAGATTCCAGCTTTCTCCTATGTGTTAACACAAGAGAGTCTGAAGGAATGTGAAATATTTTCTTTTAATTTCTATGTCAACCACCTGGTTTTGTTCAATCATTTACATGTATTTTTATGGACTTTGAGGTAATTACATTGCACAAGAATATTAGCATTTTTTTCAATCTCTTGATAGATCACTCTACAAATATCTATTTCAGGACCAAAATACATGCCATGAACCAACTAGAATATGTTCTCATTTGTTTCCAACATTCCATTTGCAAAGTCATTAAAGCAACACACACTGAAATGGAAATTAAACTTGTGGTCTCTGAACTGAAAATGAGAGTGACTTTTTTTAGACTGTTCTATATTTACCTGGCAGAATAGTAATGGAACTCTCTTCATTGCCATAGGGAAATTGAGCCAGAGCCTCTCTCTCGGTTGGTGTACTAAAGGACCACCACTGCCACCATCTGCCACTAGACAGTACAATATTTTATAAGCAATGCCTAAATTTCAGTCTCTGTGAGTTTACCTTAAAGTCTTAGTTCCATACAAAAAAAAGTTCTGAATATAAGACACTTAATGAAATCTGTTCTGACATTAATAATAAGTATAAGAAAACCTTGAAAAATCAAGTGCCATTTTCTTTTTCTTTACAAACAATGATGTTAGCAGATTTACTACTTCCCAAAATGTACCAGAAAGTTTCCAGGGGTACCTGCTACTGAGGAGTTCCTGCTACTGAGGCGCTCATTGGTGCATCAGAATATCTAAGAGTAAATATCCAAAACGTCACTTTGCCTCAATTAAATTGTAGGTTCCTTTTAAATACCTTATTCCAAAATGATTTCAATTTCAAATAACTTAAAACATCATCAACCAATAATCAGTTACTAAGAACCTACTATATTCTAGCAATAGTGTAATTGGGACTATAGACAAAAAATGGAATAATCCCTTCATTCAAAGAACTCATATATCTATACAAACTCAAAATCTATGCAAAAAAATTTAAAAATCCACAAGATAATTTTAGGAAGGAGAGTATTAAAAGCTGAAGGGATCAGAAAAGATTTCCTTTAGAAGACAAGTCTTTAAGGAAAGACAGAAGGATTCTTGAGTTTTGAAGGATTCTAAGAGGCAGAGGTAAGGAGGGAGTTTATTCCAGGTAAAGAGTTCAAACAATTCAAACAATGCAAAGACTCAGAGATAGAAGATAACAATGTTTAATAAAGAACCAGAAGAACAGTATGGTTAGTCCATAGGGTGCTAGAAGGAGTTTTCTAAAGTAAGACAAAAAAGAAATATTAACGTCAAATTGTGAAGGACTCTAAATGCCAGAGGGGAGCTCATGTTTAATCCTAGAAACAATGAGGAACATTGAAATGAAATGAACCTAGAAGTAATGCAGGCAAACTTGTACTTTAGGAATATCGATTAGACAGATGTGGGAGAGTGGAGAGACTTGAGGCAGTGATTTTTTTTTTAAAAAAGTGTTGTCTCAAGCTGATAACTAGTTGAGTGGAGTCATTTAAATATCAATAATGTTGTCTAAATTAAAATTGATTTTACTCTTTTTGCCTATTAATGAAGGACCACATGTTGGACAAAAATGTCGTGGAGGTTTACTGAACATATAAATGCCTTTCTAATTACCATTAATTATTTTGAAGTTATTTTGAAGATCAAAAGATACAATGTAAGTGAAGCACTTTGGGAAAAAGGGGGGTTTTAAATATAAGCTCCCTGAAAGCAGGGTCCTGCTGTTCTTACTAAATAGATTAGAATAGTCTCATAATTGTTCTCTGCCTTTCATTAAACCTCCGTGGCATATTTGTCTAACATGAGGTCATCCCAATTTCTTCAATAATAGCTAAAAAGAATAAAAATCAATTTTAATTTAGATAACATTATTGATACTTAAATGGCTGGAATTTCTTGAAAATAAGAGGATATATTCCCTTAGAATAAATCTCAGTTCCAACGCCACTCAACTAGATATCATCTTGAGACAACACTATTTAAAAAAAATTTCAAGCAACTATATTCTAAAATCAAGAGGGTTACATTTGACCCAGTCTCTATGCTGGAATATGGGTTGGTTGGTTGGTTCTTGTCCTTTTTTATCAAAGAAGACCAAAATGACATCACCATGTTTGAGACAAATTACAGTGTGTCCACTGATGAGGGCATGCCATGCTGGGTGGTCCTATGCCAGTGTCTCCCATGCTGTACAATCAATTCTAAAATTCTTCAATGAGAACTTTAGGGTGTCTTAATATTGCTTGTTCTGACCCTCTTGCGAGTGCTTGCCCTATGTGAGTTCTCCATAAAATATTTTATTGGCAAGTATATGTCTGACATTCTAACAACATGTCTAGCCCAACATAGTTGCACTTTCTGTGGTAATGTTGGGATGCTAGGTAGTTTAACTTGAGAAAAGATCTCAGTGTCTGGTATCTTCTCCTGCCTGGTGATCTTTAGCATCTTCCTAAGACAATTTAAATGGAAGTGATTCAGTCTCTTGATATGGTGCTGTTACACTGTCCAAGTTTCACAGGCATATAGTAAAGAGGTCAGCACAGTGGCTCTACAGACCTTCAGTTTGATAGTCAATCTAATACTTCTCTCCCACACCTTCTTTTAGAATCTCCCAAATACCAAGCTAGCTCTGGTAAAGCCAGTGTCAACCTCATTGTCAATGTGTACCTCCTTGGAAAGGAGACTGCCAAGGTAAATGAACTTGTCCACAGTACTCAAAACTTCTCCATTTGCTGTAATCGATGGTTCCACAAATGGATGGTCTGGTACTGGCTGATGGAGCACCTGTGTTTTCTTGGTGTTAATTCTTAGATGAAAATGAGCACAGGCAGAGAATTTATCCATACTTTGTTGCATCTCAGTTTCAAAGGCTGCATTGAGTGGAGTGTACAATCATCTGCAAACAAAAGATCATACTCCAAAAGATCATGCACTCCCTCCACTTTGGTCTTGGTTTATAGCCTTTTCAGTTGAAGAATTTGCCATCAATGATGTATCTGACCTTGAGGTCATGGTCATCCTCAGTGAAGGCATATAATAATATGACTGAAAACATCATGCTAAAAAGTATGGGAGCAAGGACAAATTCCTGTTTTACTTCATTGGTGAATGGGAAATCTCGAGATCATCATCCACTATCCAGAACCTGGACATATATACCATCATGGAACCAATGTACAATACTGATGAACTTCTCTGGACAACCAAATTCTAACACAATTTCCATAAACCCTCACAACTGGTGGTATCAAAGACCTTGGTCAGATCTACAAATGTTGTATACAGATCTCTGTTCTGTTCCTGCCTTTTTTTCCTAGAGTTGTTGGACAGCATCACCATAGCAACTTTTCCTCTACACTTTCTAAAGCCACACTGGCTCTCAGGGAGGTGACCATCTTCCAAGTGAAGAATTAGCCTATTGAGAAGGACTCTGGTAAGAATCTTACCACAATGACTAAAAGAGAAATACCCCTGTTATTGTCAAAAGACATTCTATTTCTTTTACCTTTACAGAGATGGACAATAGAGGCAGCCTTGAATATTTGGGGGATAATCTCTTCATGCCATATAATCTGGAAAATTCCAATCATTTTTGGATGAGCAATGGACCTCTCACCTTTTAGATCTTAGCTGGAATATAATCAACACCAGGTGCTTTGCCACTTGAAAGGAACCTAATGCCATTCAAAATCTCTTCTTTGATTAGAACTTCAGTTTGGGACTGATTGACTTCAACTAGAGGTAAATAGTCAATGGCTTCTGCATTGATTGGTAATGGTCTGTTAAGAACACTTATAGGGGCACCTAGGTGGCAGAGTGGATAGAACGCTGGCCCTGGAGTCAGCAGTACCTGAGTTCAAATCCGACCTCAGACACTTAATAATTACCCAGCTGTGTGATCTTGGGCAAATCACTTAACCCCATTGCCTTGCAAAAAAACTTTAAAAAAAGAACACTAAGAAAGTGTTCAACCTATCTCTCTAGGATCATGTCCCTATTGTTAATCAATGTGAATGCTTCAACAATGAGTGGTTGAGATGCACCATATGTCTTTGACCCATAATTAGTCTTTGGGGCATCATAAAAGCATTTTGGTTTGTTACTGTCTGCATAAAATTGAATTTCATGTGCCTTTTTACTGAGCCATTAGTCTTGCATCTCTCTAAATTTTGCTCGAATTTTATTTTTGATGGAACTAAATGCTACCTTCTTAGAAATGAATGGACTATCCTGCTGGTAAACCCTGTGGAGTTCTTGATTTTTCCTAGCAGCTTCTGTATTTCCCCATCATTTTCATCAAACCAGTTTTGGGGTTCAAAGAAGATTAATACCTCGGTGTGAGGGCTGCTTTCCACCTAATGTCCACCTGGGCCACCTGTGGCTCCAAGAAGCTGTAGGAATATGGGTAGGCATAAAAAAATTATCAAATAAGTTCCCAATAAAGGAAGGTGAATAAAATGGGAGGAAATTATTATGCCAAGAACAAGTTGACTCTCAAATATTGGAAACCTCTGTTTATGTTAATCAGGCAATGTTTGTTTCTCTTTCTGCAAGACAATAGGGGTTAAGTGATTTGCCCTAGGTCACACAGCTATGCAAGTATTAAGTGCCTGAGATCAGATTTGAACCCAGATCCTCCTGATTCTAGGTTCATTGCTCTATTCATTGCCCACCTAGTTGCCCCAATATTTGTTCCTCTTGAAGAGCCTGTGTACCTCAGGTATAGGCAAATTTCCACACCCACTCAACAGACTACTAAAAAGAATGCTATTGCTGAATTAAAACTCTCTTCCAGTGCTAGAAGAGATATTCATAACAATCTATCCTTTCTTGAAGAAAGCAGACCTAGCAAATGGTCATCTTGTCCCCTCCAAAAGGGGAAATTCCAAAAATTGGGCAATGCTTGAATCTGTATTATTATTCAAAATATCTATGTCATTTTGGCTAGCTCTATGTGTTAAGAAGTTTTCCATGCATCAAGTCTAATTTTTCTCTTTCCCTCCTTACTTCTAACTCTGTACTCTAGAGACAAGCCCCAAATAAGTCTAATACCTAATCCACATCCCTTAAATCTTTTCTTCACCAAGCCAAACATCTTCAGTTTCTTCAGTCAATCCTTGCAGGACATGAGCCCTGAACCTCTCACACCATCCTGGATTATCCTATTCTTGACCCTTTCTAGATTATCAAAGACCTTCCTGAAATGTGGTTACCAGAATTGATTGAACTCCTCCAAATGTGATCCCAAAAGGGCAAAGTAATATAGTAAAGTAAAACTAATATCACCTCCTCATTCATAGATACAATGCCTAAACCTCTTTATTTTTGTAGTTGTCATATCATATTACTCTGTTCTTCTTATTATTCTTACAGTTTATTAAACTCCCAAGATCTTTCTTTTACAGACAAGATTCTGTTTTCCCAATTTTGTACTTTTGAAGAAAAAACCCTATATTTATCCTATTTAATTTCATCTTATTTGATTCACCTCAATGTTCTATTCTGCAAAGATATTTGTTAATCCTTACTTTACTATTCAGCATGTTAGCTATTTCTTCCAGTTTTATGTCATCTGAAAACTTGATAAGCTTGACATTTATGCAATAATTATTGTTAAAAATATTAAACTGCACAGGGTTTTGACCAGTAGTTAATCTGGAGATGTTCTTTTCACATCAATACTGAATCTAGATCTTAGAATCTAGCCATTCTATTAAGTTTGAAAGTGTATTCGTTTTTAGCCCGTGAATCTCCATCTTTTCTCCAAGGAAACATGATGCTGTAGTGAATTTCATCCTAAAGGTAAACAATAGCTAAACAATATCTATAGTTCTGGCTTGTCAACTTAATAATTATCCCCCTAAATGAAATACGTTTAGTGTGGCATGACTACATCTTAAAGAAACTAGACTCATTTATTTGTGATCATCATTTTTTTCTTCTAGAGAACCATTCAATCTTTTAATAAACGGTTCTGGATTTTATTCATTGTTGAGACTTTCAGAAGTAAGAAGATAGTCCAGATTCAAATACTTTCACTGTTTGTTCCCCCATGCCTAGAACGTTCTCCATCCTGACCTCCCCATTCTGGCTTGTTGATGACCTTCAAGCCTCAGTTAAAGTCTCACCTTCTCCAATAAGCTTTTTTCTAGTCCTTCTTAATTTTAGAGCCTTCCTTTTGAGATGACTCCCATTTTTTCCTATAGTTTCTTGAATGTTGGCTACCATATAAAACTATGAGCTCCTTAAGAGCAGCAGTATTTTTTTTTGTTTTTTCTGAGGGAACTGTTTGATGTGTGTTTATGTGTTTTAGCTTTTGAAATTTTTTTGCCTTTCTTTGATTACCAAAGACTAAGCCTTTGCCTGGCACATAATAGATACTTAATAAATTCATACTGATTGATCCATATTCTCTCATTCAGAAGTTTCTTCAAGATGCCCATGAGGTTTTTGATGAGAACCTTGTTTTCAAATGATTAGTGTCCTTATACTAAAAGCATATCTTTATGGTTTTATTTAAGTTCTAGGAGCTTCAAGGATTCTATTTAACTGGGCAAAAAATTTAATGTGTAGTAATACTCTCCACTATTGGGAAAAGTCTTGGCTATTTCCCCCCCTAATGATTTTTAAAAGTGAAAAACTTAGTGGCCCACTTATTACAGAATAGGCAAGAACCCAACAGGAAAAGAATTAATAAAGAAATTTATGAACCTCTATTTAAACAACCAGAAACTATTTTCAGCACAGGCAGGAATATGATTTCACTTAGAAGACATCATGTGAGAACCTTTCATTAGCTTAGTGGAGACTCTTTGGTTGACCTAGAATACTGAAGAATTACAAAATACTCCTCATAGCATTCATTGGATCATCACTAAAACTCTGTGAGGATGTTAATATGAGGGTATGTGTATGATTGTGTGTTTAGACCTGTGATTTCATGACAGAATGGAAACTCCCTCCACCTATAAAGACACAGCTACTCCTTTACAACTTACAGTCAGAGAGGTCCATGGACAAGAGGTCATGACTTGTCACTTGTATCAGAAGCAAAAATAAAGCCAGACATTCCTGACACCAATGAGAGGCTTTTATCCACTATGCAACCCTGCCTCTAAATATTATAAGCCTCATTTTGTAGAAAAGGGAAATGAATATCAAAAAGATAAAATTATTTTCTCATGGTCAAACAGCTATTAAGAAATGGAATTAAAAAATTATAACTTGGGCCATTTGAAATGGATAAACCCTGTGCTCTTTCCAGTACAGTAAAAAAGTAAAGGATTTATGATTTGACTGTTTGGGTTGCACAGAGGCCAATTTAGTAACTTTGAAAAAAAACCCTCCTAACAATTAGAGCTATCTAGTGAAAGTGTCTGGCTCTAGAATAGAATAGTTTTTTCTGATACTGTTTAAGCAGAGATTGGGAAGTGGGGCATTTGTTGAGCATTCTATAAAAGACACATAGGTGTTTATATTTAAGTAAAAAATGAAAACAAACTGCAGACAGTTTTGACCTAGACCAAAAGAAACAACTGGATATATTTCATTCTTACACTGTTCTATAACTTTTAACTTTTCAGAGTCCTTTCCCTCAAGTCACCCTTTAGCTTTATGACAAATCAGTGATTATGGGCACCAGTGCAATAAATGATCCCTAAAACATGAGGAAGTTATCCCATCAAAATCTTCTCTGAAATAAAAATGTTTGACCTTAACAAATAGAATAAATCTTCTCCTACAAGCTATCTCAATACTTACAGAATTTGACTCTGAATGACAGTGTTGGGCAAAGTATATATAAATTTTAAGGACCCTAAAAATTCAAAAATTGAGGGATATATGTATCTGTATCACATCTTGTATACTGGATCCAAAAATAATTTTCCTGAGGAACTTCTTACTCCTCCAAATATAATTATATATATATATATATATATATATATATATATATATATATATGTATATATATATGTATATAAATATATACATGTGTGTATAAAATATATACATATATTATATATATATATATAATATATATGTGCTATTACTATTAACTTTATTAGTGAATTTCATCTCTTACCTCGTTCCATAATCTCATTAGTAAAATTGGGGGAAAAAGTTTGCTCATTGAATTCTGATATATTTTCAAAGTTTAAATCTAAATCCATATAGAAGATGATAAGACAGATAAATAGTTTTCAATTTTCACAGAAGAAAAAGAATGCTCCCCCCCAAATATTTTCCATCTTTGTTCCGCAGCTCAGCTCCAAAGCGATGAGACCCACCCAGGACCATTCTCCCCCTTAACCAATTCTATTAACAATAATAGAACTGAGAAGAACTACTGATAAACAATCAACTGCTGGCTGAAGGAGAGAAATCTATCAAGAGGCACATATATGATAACTTTCCCAAAGTGCAACATGCACTCCCCAGGACACAATGAAAGCTTCACTGAAGCCTGTCTTTTCTTTAAAAAGCAAACAAACATAATAAGTTTGATGGAAAGTAAATTATGTTAGAGCAAAGGAAGAGCATGAATTAAGAAACTACATAAATTTTAACATAAGTGGTCATTATTTAGGAGAAAAAATTGCAAAGATAACATTGAAAACCTCTTATGAAAAATTGTTAATATTTCAAATTGTGTCTGGTACGTACCTTGGACAAGTCACTTAACATTCTTTAGCATCAGTTTCTTGAAAAATGAGGGATCTCCAAAGTCTTTGCTAGTTCTAGCACCATGATCCCATGATCAATCTCCCAGGTTCTTTATTATACTTTAGAGACTAACTTAGATGTCTCCTTCTCCATTATGCCTTCTCTTTCCTTTCCTAGCTGTTACTGTCCTATTTCTCCTCAAATCTTCCAAGAGCGTTTTACAGCTTATTATCTTGTTTTGACAATGCTCTGTATTCACTTACCACAGTCTCATTTTCTCTTCCTTAAAATGGAGATAATAATGTACTTATTTCACAAGTATTACTGTGAGAATTAAAAGATTTAATCATTTGTCAGCTATGTTGATGATAGCGCTTTATTAAATCCTTTCTTTATGATTAGTTTGAAGTTGTTATATTTTTTAAATAATAAATATATTTATACAAATTCTATTCTACCAAAGTTAGTTTTTTTCAGTCTTCTCACTTATATCTGCCATGTCACCTAAAAAGATTCAAATTAATATTACTTTGAGTTTCTGCTGTATTGATTTTTATAATTGAATCGGTATTTACCTAAATCCACTTTTCTATGTTCTTGGGTTGAGTTCAGGAATTCTACTTTCTAAGTTAAAGATATAATTAAAAGACAAGTTATTATCTCTCCTACAGGTAGCTCCTAGGATAGTTCCAGTACATGTTTGTTAACTTTAAGTCCCACAATTTAACATGGTGCCATTGCCAAAAGATATGTCAGTCTGTCCTTGCCTGTCCCTGTACAATTAGGGGAGTTATTTTTTTTTTCTTTCAATGAGACATTATGTCTTGATCCCAAAGCAAAGCTTACAAAATGAGGATGGGTTCCATAAAACAATTAATATTCCTTAATTGAAAGAAAGGGATAGACACTAACCTCATGTGTGTGTGTTAGCCTGCCTTCCTTGATGGAAACAAACATGATTTCTCCATTTCTATGAGACTCCTTACTCTATGGCCAATCACATTATTTTCCCTACCTACCCAACTCTATACTTTGTTTTCTTGTACTTCCAAAAACTATATAAAAGGTAGTAAGTCCACCTCAGTCTTTTTTTTTTGCAAGGCAATGGAATTAAGTGACTTGCCCAAGTCACACAGCTAGGTAATTATTAAGTGTCTGAGATCAGATTTGAGCTCAGGTCTTCCTGAATCCAGGGCTGGATCCACTGTGCCGCCTAGCCACCCCCTTACCTCAGTCTTTAGTTATTTAAAGGACACAGACCAATTTATTTGTTACTACTAGACTAACTAATAAATTGATCTTGCTCAAACTATTCTGTTTACTGCAAATTTCAAATATAACACTCATCATCAGAAAGTAATTCTGAATAAGTCTTCTGTGACAATCTTGTTTTCAAGATGAATTATTCTTGAACTCATTGTCCCTGTACACTTGTGAATTTGTGTTTATAGTTGTGCCTTTTACATCTAAAATATTTTACATTAAAATTTCTTCTCACTAGTCACAAACCCTTTCGAACGTAGAATAAAGATCTATCCTGAGCAGTCCTTGAGTGCATGCCACTGTTCTAAATAAAAACAAAACAAAAAAAATTGTCTTCCATTCTCCAGCCCCTTATATACTCTAGAAAGATCAATATCCACAACTCTTGTTCATGTGTAATTTTAAGACTTCTTTTCCCCAAATTTCCAATGTGCCCCCATTCTTTCTTTTTGTAAAAAAGACAAAGGTATATGAATGTTCTTCCAATATAAGGTTATTATGGAAATATTAATTATGAAAAAAAACTTTCTCACTTCCTCTTAATATTTTCTTTTTCCCTCTTTTGGCTTTATATGCCTTCCTACTTGTGTTTCATGCTAAGTTAACTGTGATAACTTTCTGTTATATTGTATGAACTGATGCTGAATGAAATGATCAGAACCAGGAGAACAACATACACATTAACAGCATTATGATGGATGCAACTTTCCTCAGCAGTTCAGTAATCAAGGACAACCCTGAGAGACCTGTTATGGAAAATGCCATCCACATGCAGAGAAAAAGCTATGGAGTTTGAATGCAGAGCAAAGAATACTATGTTTACTTCTTAAAACTTCTTTTATATTTTTTCATTCTTTCTCATTTCTTTCCCCCTTATATCTAATTCTTCTTTCGCAACACGGCTAAAATGGAAATGTGTTTAATATGATGGTACATGTACAACCTATATCAGGTTGTTTGTTGCCATGGGAATTGGGGAGATTTTGAAAAAGGGATGGTAGAAAAATGTGGAACTCAAAAGTTTACAAAAGGATGATGTTGAAAACTATCTTTGCAAGGAATTGGGGAAAAAATCAAATAAAAGAACAAAGAAAAAAACAATAAAAAATTCTAACATCAAGTCTGATTCACATATTCATTAAGATAAAATACATTTCAAAAAGTCTGAAAATACCACATGCTTTTCTATGTTCTCACTCCCTTGAAGTGCCCATGCTGCTCTGTGCTTTAAAGCTAAGCTTATAGAGGCAAATCTCAAATCCTGTCCTAATTGGCTGCTACTCAAAAGCACATTTTCTTCTCACAAACAATAGATACAAAATTTTACGGGTTTCATCAAGATAGTGAATACTAATAATTACATGTAATGTTCAAGAAAATAAATTCAATGGATATCCTGTTCCTGCTGCCTCTTCTAGGGAATTTGGGCTATTCTACCTCCTCTAAGGGCTAGAAAAAAATTTTATTATTTGGGGGGAAAATAGAGCTTTTGAAAATTTGTCATCTCTGAAGGAAAATACACAAGAAGAAAATATATTTTTATACTTAAGATGTGGAGCAGTTAGGTGACAGAGTGGATGGAGCACTCTACCTGAGTTGAGAGAACTTCAGTTCAAATCCAGCCCTGGATGATGTGTGTGCCCTTGGGCAAGTCATTTAACTGCAATTGCCTAAAGATATAAAAATGTAAGAGGCATCCATCCCATAGCCCAATCACCAATGATATAACCAGGAAGATGCTCTATAATAGAAACATTTTATCAAATGAGAATTCTTGTTGGAATATAAAATGGGGGGGGGTGGTAAACCAGGTAAGAACAATTCCTATATATCTCTATTGAATTAATCAATCAGCTGAAGGCATGAATTAAAAATAGATAAACTCATTAATCAAATTAGGAAGTAGAGAAATATTTTGAGTAATTAGATGAAACCAGACAATAAAACATATTGGGATTGGCATTTTAAAGATTAGAAAAGTATATTATGCACAGAAGGTATTATTTTTTTCTTCATTTTACAGATGAGGAAAACTGAGTCTAAGAGAGGTTAAGTTGTTTTCCCTTATAAATGTAGAAAAGCAAGATCCTGACTCCAAGTCAACACTCTATCCATTATGTAATTTAGCTGATTCTAATAATTGTAATCAAATAAGTGGTTTTCTTGCTAGGATTTTTCAAAGTAGTTTCTTTAAACTTCTCCTCTGATATTCCTCTATTCTGCATCATCATTAACTGTGTATGTGTCCTTTCCCCCAATTTTATTATAAACACCTTGCAGAAAAGACTTTTGTAATGCTTTTAGATGTCTTTATCATATCATTCCATAAATTTGTTATGGTGACTCCATCCACCATGTTGGAGGGATCTTCTTGTATAATATCTTTTAACATCATATATGGATCAATCTTGTATTTGGATTGCCCACCTATTATCTCTTACTCTAAATACAGAACAGACTTTATAGTCATAATAACCCAAAAGTCTTAGTGAAGCTTTAAGTTACTAATGCTTGAACCTATTAAAGCTTAAAACTGCAGGAAGACTTTTGGGACAGCCTGTATAGAGCTGGAGAAAGGGGGAATAGAGGAAGGTAGAAAGTATTTATAAAGTGTTTGCTCTGTGTAAGACATCATGCTAAGTACTTTGCAGTACTAAAGTACCTTACCATTTGAAATAGGTTTCTATTATGATACTTCTCTTATAGGTGAGGAACTGAGGCAAAGTTTAAGTGACTTGCCCAGAATTGGGCTTGAATTCTGATCTTACTGACTCCAGATCCTGCATTCTATTCACTATACCACTTTAACTGTTCCTTCTACAGTATGTGTAAGATTTATACACTGCATTCCTCAAAAGACTCCTATAAGACAAGTGTTGCATGTATCATTATCCCTACTGTACAACTAGGAAAATGAGGCTCAGAGAGGAGACAGGACTTGCCTATGTTCCCCCATGTTATGTGGGAATAAATAACATGTTATTTATTTAATAAGTTCATGCTAGGACTTGAATCCAACTCTCTTTAGTCCAAAGGCAATGTTCTTTCCATTGTATTCTTCCACTTCTCTTCAAGTGTCTCATGTCTGACCCTGCAGGTCTACTGAATCCTAGATCGATTCCTTGCCCTGTAGGCCTACTGAAAAATAAAAAGGCATCCCATGTCTCCTGCCATATTCTAATATCTCCTACTCATTTCTGAGTATATGGAAAATTGCTTGTCAAAATGTAGTATGAAGAAAGAATTAGACTTTGAGACAGGAAAACCACTTGGGTAATCATTGTATGCAAATGCAATGCATTATGCAAAAAATGAGGAATGTTTAAACTAATGTGGTAGTGGATAGAGATAATGCAAGTGATATTGAGATAGAAATGGCGATATTTGGTAACTGATTGGATATGAGATAGTAAGAGAGAGAGAGAGAGGAAAGTTGAGGATAACACAGATTACAAAGAATGGAAGAATGACTTTGTCTTTCACAGTAAGTTGTCACAGAAAAATAAATGTGTGTATGCAAAAATGTATTATATATTATATATGTAAATGTATATATAATATATAAACAGTCATTTTATAAATATATATATATAAAAGAAAGACTAATTTTACATGATTGCCCATTAATAACCTATATAAAATTGTTTACTGTCTCAAGAAGGAGGAAGGAGAAGGAAGGATAGAATTTGGAACTTAAAGCTTAAAAATGTTTAAAATTGCTTTTACATGTAATTGAGGGTAATAAAATATTATCTTAAAAATAAATATTTATATGTGCATGTTTATGATAAAGAATATAAAAACAATGTTCCTGTATCACAAACTACTTGGCAACAGAAATTTGGTCTAATATTTCATATTTCCAGATCCTTGTACACAGTAAATTTCCATATACAAGTTTATTACTGTCCCTCAATGCTGATTATTAAATAAAAGAATGTCCTGTTTCATATAATGTTGCATTTGGTTTTAGGTATGAGACATTTAGGCTACCTTTTTTGCATATTCACTACTAAAGCAACTTTGTCTATGATTTTTTGCACTTTTGTTTTAAATATTCAATTGAAATAAGCATGACAAGAAATTAGTATGAAATGATAGTTACTTGCTTTGTTATCATCCTTCTTAATGAGGCCAATAGACACAAAATCAGAAATAGCAGACATAAAGGTCAATTAAAAATGTTCTCATCTTCTATTGTGTATAATCACATAGTTTATTTTAAAAATCAAATGCATACAGTATTTCATAACTATTTTAGGAATTAATGTGAAAAACTATATTTAATTGGAGAAACAATAGAAAACAAACATCACTGATTTACTTGGTAGTTAAACACATTTTCCAAGTGATTTTTAACGATATGATTATCTACAGGAAGATCACACTACTGATCTTCAATCAGAAAGATTTTAGTGCCTTAAGTAGTTTTTCCAAGAAATAGTGACAAGTTAACATTATCCAATTCACAATCACTTACCTAAAAATCTCCTTTGGACCAAATAACTATATACTTTCAAGTGGCCAGGACAAGACTAGGGTAAGGCAAATTAAGATAAGTTGTCTTGAGTGGGCCTTAAATATATAACAATCAACTTAGTACCAGGCTCCAACTAGTTTAACTGATTGCAATTGTTTTTTTTTTTAAATCAAAGAGTAATATTTTGTGCCCCACTAACTGAAATGCAGGAAGCATATGTAATGTATATGTGTTTGTGTATGTGAATATGTTTGTGTCTGTGTAAAAGGGGTCTCTGTGTATGGAACAGAATAGTGGATTTGGAGGAGCTTTGTTCAGTCTTTCAGTCACATTTCATTCTTCATGACCCCATTTGTAGTTTTCATGGCAAAGATCCTAGAATAGTTTGCCATTTATTTTTCCATCTCATTTTACAGGTTACAATTAACCCTGAGGCAAACAGGGTTAATTGACTTGTCCAGGACCATACAATAAAAAGTATCTGAGACCAAATTTGAACTCAGGACAAAGAACCTTCCTTAGTCCAAGTCTTATGATCTATCCACTGAGCCACCTACCTGCCCTATTTGGAGGAGGACTTTGGTTTAAATCCCACCTCAGACAATTACCAGTTGTGTGAACTTGAGCAAGTGATATCTTCTCTTGGCACTAATAACATCTATATCACCTCATTACTGTAGAGATCAAATGATAATTATTTTAATTTTCGGTCAATCTTAAGGCATTATATGAGTACAAGCTAATATATTTAATAAGCTCGTGTCTGTACAATGCTTTACAATTTATAAAACACAAAAACCTTGTGAGGCAGTAAAGCAAGTCTGGATATGAGCAATTTCCTGGATAATTCAACCAATGTAATCTGTGAAAACAGATAATTGTGAGTTTTTCCTTTTTTCCTATTTTATAACCAATTTTTTTTATCTTTTCATTTTACCTGTGGAGACAACTTAAATGATACAAAAAAATGAATTAACAGTTATTAAAGACATTATAGGTGACAGCTAGGTGGATAGAACAGTGGATAGAACCAGTCCTGAATTCAAATCCAGTTCAGACACTTAACTACATATGTGTGTGTGTGCATTTGAATTTGGGTAAAGATATAAATAGATTAAATATATAGATAGAAAATAGAAAGAAAGAGAGAGAGAGAGAGAGAGAGAGAGAGAGAGAGAGAGAGAGAAAGAAAGAAAAAAGAAAGATATCCAAGTCCAAATCTTTTCTCCAATATTTGAACCTCATTGTACTTCATCATACTCCCTCCCAGAAGAAATAACAAACGTCCTGTAGTCTTTTATGACACGTGTATTTACAAACACTGCATAAAATCCATAGCTTTCCATTGAGAAAGCAAATTATATAACTTAAACAGGACTTCCTCTTTTCTCTACCAGCTGATCAGTTAAAAAAGTTGAAAGTGGATTGTATATGTGTGTGTGTGTATTTGTACTTAAGTAATGTTTAGTAGTTAATAGAATTTATGCCAGGATATTATCTTAATTTCTTCATATGCTTCCCAATCACTCATGTTCAGCAATCATACCACTAGGTGACAGGTGATAACTGCATTTTTCTGATAGGTCTTTGAAGATTCTCTGACATTTTGTGCTACACTTAACAAGTCATGTTGATTTCAATAATCAAAGCAATTTGTATATAAAACTTAATGCCTTTAATCATCAAATAAACACATTTGTGAGCATCTATATAAAAGTCTATCCATTTTTGAGAAAGTTTCTTAATGTCACAGTACAAAGGAAGGAGCTAATTGTGTATATTTTTAGTGAATTCTTCAATTTCTTGGTGTCACCTATTTTAAAGAAATTATTTAATGAAAGTATTCTTCAAGTCCACAGTGTATACCTAAAGTTTCTAATGTAGCTCTTATTTTGTGAAAAATGCAAAGTTACCTTTACAAGACATTTCCCCCCCTACATGAAATATATATGTTCTTTTATTTCCTTGCTTATCTCATATAAATAATATGACAAAATTTAAGTACCTACTAAGTATGACTTAACCACAGAAATCACAAAAACAGAAATCAGTCTCAGCCCTTTATGAGTTGACATTCTTGATAGTGTATGTTGTTCCATATTCTATTCTACAGTCTAAATTTTTATAAGTATATATATAATATATATTGTGTGTGTGTGTGTGTGTGTGTGTGTGTAGCAGCTATCTGCCACAGTGGATAGAGTACCAACCCTGAATCCAGGAAGATCTGAGGTCAAATTTGACCTCAGATATTTACTTAGCTGGGTGACCCTGGATAAGTCACTTAATCCCAATTGCCTCCAAAATAAACAAAGGAGAAATATTATAAATTCTGAAGTATTTAAGTTCTAAAAATTGGGATAGCACAGTAAATAGAGGATCAAACTCTGATAATAGCTATGTAAACATGTTCACGACATTTACTCTCTCACTGAACCCAAACAAATCTCTAAGACTACAAATTGTGGGTGAGTTGAGAATCTACCAAAGTGGAGGGGGATTCTACACTAGGAGTTTTCATATTATATATATATATATATATATATATATATATATATATATATATATATATATATATATATGATAATGGATTCAATAACCCTATCACTAGGACAAATTTTCTTATGTGACTTCTAGAATGGAAATAACTTTGGCAAATAACTTTTAGATAGGACACAGGAAAAACATATCATTGAAAAATAGAAACAGCTAATTTAATAGTACTTAAAATTATAGTATCCCACCTCCCCCAAATATACATAACTACTATGTCAACTGTCAGAACTTCTCCACTTTTGTAATTCAGAGTTCATTGCATAATACACTGATTACTTTTTTTAATTATCATCTGATAAAACTATGAAAATTTATGACCTTCTGAAAAACATACAAATGATAAACTCTAAGTTTTCTCTGAAGTCTTTTTTCTTGATTTTCCATGAGATAATAATGCCATTTCCTTCTCTCCAGTCTTATCTTCATCAACAGTAATGCTAAACATTGTTGTCTATAATTTAAGACAAAAATCATGAGATCTTAGAGTTGGAAGGGTTCCCTAGAAGACACATGTCAAAGACACAGCTGGCAGACAGCATGTGGTCCACAGCACTCCAGAGTCTAACGCAAACCAGATTAAAATGTAATTGGGCAATATTTAACAAAATAAATAAAAATACAATAAAACATAGATAACATTTCATTTAAAAAACTAAGTCAATATGCAGCCTGAAGGGATCTGCATGTACAAATTGGGAGCTTCTGTTTCTATTTTAAGTTTGAGACCAATGTACATCAATTCAATTCATTCCTGAACAGGAATTCTCTCTAGAACTTACCTAGCTGACAAGTTGTCATTCTGCTGAAAAGAAAATAGTGATATGTCAAGAAGTATTTCTACTTTCCAAGGCTTCTGCCATTTGAGAACAAATAGATGAAGATAACTTCTTTGATACTTTTCCTTCAAATACCTGAAGAGAGCTACATATTCTTTGCAAATTCAAAATCTCTTCAAATTCTTTCATTCAATTTAAACATCCCCAGCTCCTTCAAATTATCCTTATATGCCTTGTTATTCAATCCTTTTACCATCATCATCATCATCTTTCTCAGGATAATTCCAAACATCTATATCCTTTTTACAATGTAGTAAATATAACACAACATACTCCATATATAGTCTGGCATGGATTCTATAATCTAGTCTAAATGTACCATTTCACAGAGAAAGAAACTGAAGTCCAAGAAAGTAAATGATTTACTCAAGGGCACATAGGTAGTAAATGTCAAAGCCAGAATTAATTGTTGTCTTCACTGTAGATCTTAAGCAATTTACCTTTTTCCCTCCTCATCAAAATCATTCCTGCCTATGCCTTTAGAATTTCATTCTTGAGAGCTTGACATTAATTTTGAGAAAATATTCTTTCCAGAACATCAATCATTTGAATTTTATCCACTCTATCTGAACCCTTGGAATCTACTCTTCCAAAATCAAAGTTTCACATTACACTATTGCTGAGTTTCCTCCCTTTCTCCACCACGGTCTCTGTGATGGAGTGATCCCTCTAGGGAACCCACTAGGGTCGCCATAATTTTAGTGCAATAATAAAATGTTTTCCTTAGTAAGAAACAGGTTGAGAATTCCAGCTCCCTTTGTTGCTTCCTTCTTTTTTGAAGGATGAAATTATCACTAAGTCAAATATTTGTCAGTTTTGCTCAACTATCTGAGTAGTTAGTCTCATTATTTTAGTATTGGCTCTTCATGTGAGATTTGTGGAATGTTTTTTCTTAAATTCTTCATCTAGCTCCTCCTTCTGATTGACACTATAACTTCAATTTTTCCCCTCAATGACCTTTTTATAAAAGCTTTCCAACATATTCTCTTTCTGATTACTATAATTCTTCACAAGAATTGGAGTATAAGTATCAGGAAGAAATTAACCCTTAATAAATAAACCACTATTCTGTTTCATTCTTTCTCCTCTCTTAATTCATAATTCAGACATGTTTTAATAATAATCATAATAATTATTAGTTGTGGTAGTAAATTATAATTTCCTTTCATTGCATTAGTGATAACATAATCTTAGATAAATTATAAAATCTTAGACCATTAAGGGCAACTCTTTTGTCAATCTTTAGTCAACCTCAGTCTCAGTGGGACTTCAATGAGTTTCTCAGCTTTCTTGGGAACTGCTTTATTTACTATTACTTGAAGCTACAAATATGTAATAGTGTGAAATCTATTTAATTAATTTTTAATATTTTGTCATTATAATCCTATTTTAAATGTTCTCAGCCTTTATGTTCTTCTGGGAGCTACAGAAATTAATTTTTAAGAGATTTTTAAATGATGGCTCACACTTGTAGAAACTAAAGCTATAGTCATCAACCTTGACAAAATAAAACCCCAGCTAAGTGGTTCGAGCTGTGGTCTAGCACAAGGGCTGATGTATGGGAAATGAATTGTCAAGTGATTCAAGCTGCCTGAACAGGATGCTTCATTAAGTGTGGTGCTGAAATAAAAAGGTTGCCTAATTCATAAACTCAAGGCAAGCTTGAAAACAAGGATAGGTAAAGGGGAAAATGCCATATTATTTCTTTAGCTAGAAATTTCATGCAATCCTCTGGTTATCATCACTGTGAATCAATGTTATTTTTGTTTTAGCCTGAACAGAACCAAAAAAAAAAATCTAAAGCTGTGAAATGAACAAAAATTGAACTGCTTTGCAAATACCTTCTGGTCTTAGATTAGGAGTTTTATACTTGCTTTTCACCAAACCTCCATTCATTCTTTTTTTTAACTTATTAAAATTCATGGGTGATTGGGCAGCTAGGTGGAGCAGTGAATAGAACGCTGACCTTGTTGTCAGGAGGACTTGAGTTCAAATATGACCTCAGACACTTAATAATTAATCTAGCTGTGTGACCTTGAACTTAACTCCATTGCCTTGAAAAAAACAAATAAAAAACAAGAATTCATGGATGACTATTGTCCATGTTCTTCCATAGTTTTTTTACATATGATAAACTCTACATGCTTGGGAGCCTTCCTCAATTTCTCTTGACATAATAAGAATATCAATTAAAGACATGGGTAGACCATTGGTTTTCCTCTGCTTTTATCACATGACCAGTATCTCCTTTTAGAAAAATACAAAATAAATTGGCAAGGATAGACTCTTTTGAGGGGAAAATGTTTTTTTTTCTGGTACATTAATTCCTACCCTAGGACATAGGTTCAGAAGTTAATAGTCTTAGAGTAGAGAGAGAGACATTACAAGCCATCCTTCAATTTACAGATGAGGATACAGGCACAAAAAAATTAAATGTTTTAGTCACTGCAGCACAGCTAATGTCTGAGCCAGGAGTTGAACTCAGGTTTTTCTGACTGCAAATCCAATGTCCTAGTCAATATACCAAGACCCCTTTAAGTGCTTACTTAATAAATACTGATGCTTAGTTATCGGGATTTCATACTTGAGAAATACTTATAAAAATTATGTAATTGTGCCTTTCGTAATAAAGTCATCCGATGGCCCCCAACAAGAGTAAAACAGATGACAGCTAGGTAGTAGAGTAAACAGAGTGCTGGCTTTGGGGTGAGAGTTGTTGTGAAGATCAAATGAGATATTTGTAATATACTTTGAAAATCTTAAAATACTATACAAATGCTACCAATTGTTATTAAAACCAACATTATAATACACACATACAAAGGTTAACAGGTATTTTAACTTTAGTTTACAAAGTACTTTATAAATATATGTTTATATTATATATATATATATATATGATAGTCAGCATTGAGTAGAATATCAATAATATTACAATAGGTATGAGGGGGAGGGCAGAATGTTGGCTATGGGGTGATGGGAAAGAATTGCATTTGAACCCAGGCTCTAACACTTAGCAGATGTAATTCTAAGAAAATTGAATCCTGTCTCTGAATTGAGTCTCAGTTTCTTCATCTAAAATAGGCTTCCTAATGATCAGAATATCTATCTTTCAGAGCCATAACTTGGACCCAGGTCTTCTTGGCTCTGAAGTCAGATCACTGCTTTGCCACACTGCATATTGTAGTGCAAGTACTCTCATTCCCCTTTTGCAGAAAAGGAAATTGATTCTCACAGTGATTCTGTTATTTCCCTAACTTCATATAGTAAGTGGTAGAGCTGAGATGAAAGTCAGTTCTTCCAGTGCCTTATCAAATTCTTTCCAACACACTGCCTCTCAATCAACAGGCTCAAACTCTGCCTAAATTGCAAGGTAGCAGCAGGAGGGTGACTGCCTATAACAACAAAAAGAAAGGCGAATTTCAGGGGTTTAAGTTGAATGCATTTCTGACAGAAATGTCTAAGAGGAAAGAATGATATTATCTAAATATTTGCAAATATTTTCAATAGTTAATCAGGTCAGACATTGAGAACAACCAGTCAGAATACCTTGGCTAAGGTCATCAATCCCAAACCACTGAGAATTTTATAGACAAGTCAGCAACCCAATTCAATTCAACAAGTTCCAAACCACATGTGTAGTACCAAAGGCTCGCAAAACACTAACATCAATGCCATGCTTGAAGCAGACTCTGCTTAGGGACTGTCTCAGTCTATTCTCTGTCTCTAAGCTTATGAACTATCCTCAAAGTCAAACTTACAAAAGGACTTCTGCAATAATAGTTTAGCTTGGAGGTCTCTCTAGCATAGAAGAGTTGTTCAAAGTCCACATGGGAGAGGAGAGGTCAACTATGTAGGTGTTCCCTCAAAAGATGAAGCCTGTACATGTCCCCTATGGTATCTAGAATCTGCTGATTCGAGTTATGTCTGACATCAGAGAACATAGCATGCTATTTAAGCATTCCAATTTTGTATTTGCTTAGAAGTGTATAATTATGCAAGAAATCAAGACACTCTGGGGTACTATATGTGTCATGGAAAGTCAGTAGCATGCCTCAGGTGTGCTATTAAGCCAGAAATCAGGGCCAAAGAATAGACTATAAGGTTCACACAACTCAAGTCTATGGAATTCCAATTTAGAATGAATAATTAAAACATTTATCCTATGTTAAACTTTAAAATCATTTTATTAAAGTAATAACGCATTTCTAAGAACATGGATTTCAAGCATTCACTTATCTTAGACAGCTTTGGGAAAAAAGGCTCCTCTAGAACTGAGAAGACATATAGAGTCATGTCTCCACTAGCAAAATTTTGTTTTCTAAAGCTAAAAGCTTTAGAATATCATTAAGCCCACAAAAGTTTTGCATGGTAAGTGAATTTTATTCAGGGTATTTTTTAATATCTCTTACTATTCCATCACTAAGTGAATATTTTTCTAAAGCTGAGATATATTTCAAATAATTCCTCACAGAGATATTTATGGAATGTTAGTGGGAATTTTAAAAAAGAAATTAGGTCATTCTTTTAGTCTCGTTTTCTGATTGATTTTTTGATTTTTAAATATATTTTCTTTGGACCACCCCTATTCTCATGGAGCTCATGGTCTAATAGAGGAGACCATATTAAAACAATATAAACATCATCATAACAATCATGATAAGCATCACTGATAACATTTACAAAGAGCTTGATGATATGTATAGTACTTAAAAATTATCTCATTTGATGATCACAACAACCCACAGCAGTAAGTTTTATTATTATCTCCATTTTACAGATGAAAAAACTGAAACAAGCAGAGCTTAAGTGCATTGTCTAGGTTCACATAGTTAGTAAATGTCCAAGACAGGATTTGAACTCAGGTCATCCTAACTCCAGGCTCAGTGCTCTTGCCACTGAATTATGTAATAGGTAAAAGATAAAATGACTGAGGAAACAAAGGTTTGAGCTTCTGAGCATTTTGATTTATTAGGCAATGTATGGTAACTGTCCAAGCAATTGGGACCAGTAGCTTTCTTCAGCTTTGGTACTAAACCCCAAATATTAGAAAGACAGATTGTTATACGTTAAAAGCAATCAAGAGGCCAATTGATTAAAATGAAACAATTAACCAGGATACAACATTATCTGATTTCTAATTGGATGAAAGAGTAGGGACTTTCCAAATTGGAGGGAGGGAGTGAACAGGTACAATTCCCAAAAACTTTAAAATTGTCAACAGAGGAAAGACATTGGCATTAAGGAAAATTTGAAAAGATTTCCTGTAGAAAATAGGATTTTAGCTGAGACTTAAGAAAGAATTTCTGGTGCAGGAGAAATTCAATGAAAATGCAGAGTCAGAGGATGGAACACCTTGTTCAAGGAACAAGTAGTCTAAAATGTCAAATTTTCAAAAAAGAACTGATACTGAATTTGGTATCATCTGAAATGTGCTCTATACTAGTGAGTCCAAGGGGAATTTAAGGGGTTCATGAAAATAAATTCCCATTTGAATATGTGTGTGTGTGTATTTTTCAAAAAGACAAACAAAAATCTAGAATTCAGATCACAAAGGAGGGAGGCTACAAGACTTTCAAATTAGAAAATGGCAGGAGATTAAATGAAAAAGAAAGCTGGCAAAAAATAAAAGGATAAAATCACTCCCATGAGGAAGAAAAGTTATAGAATAAACCAAACTAAGGAAATTCATGAGGAAACAGATTATCTCATTCTTCAGGAACTATATCAACAATGATGGGGGAAATATGTAACAAAAGAAATGCCTCTGTGAGCCTTCAGAAAAATGACGAGGTTACTTCTCCCAAGGATACTAAGGAATCTAATACTAATACTAATCAGGTAGAGTGGCATGTTTGCAAGTCTGTTTTATCTGAGAACTTAATGGTGCATTGTAGTGTACCAATATTTGTCTGTGAGAACATCTAAGATGTTTTCATTTTTATCTCAACTTTTATGCCATCTCCGCTGAAAGCCTCCTCTAATACCTCATTGTGAGGTGAAGGTGATCCTGAATCTTCAAAAGCTATACAGGTGCGGCATAAACTTTGGCAAGACCACCAGAGTTCCTCTAAGAAGACTATGTAATATATGAGTGGCTATTCTCCATTATTTAAAATCCATTCCTTCTGACTCCAGAGACTTTTATCACAAGACTGGCTTCAGGGGTGATTTTTTAAACTATAAATATTTTTAGGTTTTTTTACAAGGCAAATGGGGTTGAGTGCCTTGCCCAAGGCCACACAGCTAGGTAATTATTAAGTGTCTGAGAGCGGATTTGAACCCAGGCACTCCTGACTCCAGGGCCGGTGCTTTATCCACTGTGCCACCTACCTAGCTGCCCCAACTATAAATATTTTTAATGTTTTATTTTTTTTTAGGTTTTTTTTGTTTTGCAAGGCAAACGGGGTTAAGTGGCTTGCCCAAGGCCACACAGCTAGGTAATTATTAAGTGTCTGAGACCGGATTTGAACCCAGGTACTCCTAACTCCAAGGCCATTGGTTTATCCACTACGCCACCTAGCCGCCCTTTAATGTTTTATTAAGGCTTAAAAAATACACCCCCAAAAGAGTCGTCTTGCTTAATTAAGAAATGTAATACCTGCACTTGTCCATTTAATGACCCTGACAAATGGCCATCCAACCTTTGCTCAAAGATATTTATTGAGAAAGAATACACTGCTCTCCAAGTTATCCCTCACAATGTGAACTTAAGCTGTTAGGAAATTCTTCTTTCCATTTAGATTAAATCTGCTTCTGCAGTTTCCACTCATTGTTTCTAGTTCTATCTTTGACAGTCAAGCAGGATAAGACTAAGCCTTTCTACATTATAGCTCTGTAGATATTTATGGATAGCTCTCATGTCCTTACAAAGACTTTCTTTCACCAATTCAACAGCTCTTCATATGATATGATCTCGTCTGTTCATTTAGATGAAAAAATGGATAGAGTGCTGAGCCTGGATCAGGTAGATGAGTAAAACCTCAGATTCTTGCTAGCTAAATGACCTTACTAAAACCTCTGCTTTCCTCAATTATCTCAACTTTAAAAATGAGGGATTAAAATAATACCAACCTAATAGAGTTATTGTGTCAAGTAAGATAATATTTTCATAGCGCCTAGTACATAAGTAGACATTGAATAAATATTTGTATACTTCCCCATCCCCACTTCTTCCTCACTACAAATGAACACATATGCCTAGAAACTATGGACCTCATTTTAAAGGTTCTGGAAATATTCCTAATGAATTAGAATCTCAGTTAGCACAGGATTCTAAAGGTTTACATACCTTTAGAATTTTTAAATAAAATGGTATTTAAACTAACCTATACCATGCCAAGCTGGTCACAAACAAGGGTGATATATATGACAATGCACAGAACAGGGGATTTGGAAGTACACTGTTCACTTTACAAATAGCTCCTTCACTTTATAAAATAATTTGTCATAGGGTTCCTTCAAATAATGGATAATACTACTGCTTTGAAAATATAATTCAATTTATCAGTATTCTATTTGCAGGGAACTTTTCAGGAAGAGATGATAGTATCATTGATTCAAAGGTGAAAGGGACCTTAGAGACCATCTAGTCCATCCATTTCCCTCCATCCATTTCCCAGTGGATAAAATTGAAGATGTGATCTGTTCAAGTTCAAACAGGCTGGGATTCAAAACAAGGTCCTCTCTTTCCAAATTCAATACATTCCACTCTCCACAATCTGTTATATAGAGGTGGGACATCTATAAATTACAATATTCTTCTCTCTCTTACCTCTCTTTCCTCCTCTCCCAGAATCCTACTTCTTGGCACTCAGTTCTTTGTTCTCTATAGGTTAGAATTCTAGAGCAAATAATATTGAGTCAGTTTTGCTGATTCTATACTCATTGGCATCAACACTGCCGAACAAAGACAGTGGTCACAAAGCAAAAACCTCAGTTTCAGAAAATTCCACAAAGATCCTCTTTCAGCAAACAATGAAACAAAAGAATTTTTTTCAGCTGCCATAAGTGAGAGTCAACTTGGGAGAGGAGAGACAAAAAAAGATGTCCCAGCAGCATGTATTAAATTTACAGCATAATATGGTCCTTAGAAAAGTAAAATCAGAAGGTCTGGTGGGCATTGCTGTACTCTTTCTTGAGGAATGAGCCCTTGATCCCTTCTCATCTCAAGTCATGCATCAAAAAAGGAAGAAGAATGAAAGCAAATGTTCTCTCCTCAGTATTTGATCCTGACAATAGCATCATAATAATTCTAAGCTCCATGATGAGGATTGTGTGGGGTACATTACTAAACATCCCAAAAAAAGCCTCATATCTACTGACTGCTCAATCACGATTCAGTCAAGATTAAAATCTGATTCAAATGCCTTCTTGTATGAAGAATTAACTAGTGTAAGAGAGTTATCAGGTAGTTCTCATGATGGTAAGCACCACCTGTCTGAGCTCAGGAAAGTTCACCAGAAGAAAACAAAGATTAATCGTGAAAGTTTAAAAAAAATGATTTTCAAATGGAACAACAAAGGTCAAATTGTGAAAAAAACCATTCCTACATAATTGTATAGAGAAAAACTCAACCTTCTAGAGAAAAAAGGAACCACAAGGAACTAGATCTTCATATCCTGGAATGAATATATATATAATACTTAAAACCAGGTCATTAGACCCACTATGATACCTGGACTAGGTTATAACATCTGCTCTGAAGAGAAGGAAGGGAGAGATAATGCACCAATGATCAAGAGGACATAGACAAAAAGGATATGTCAAAGTTTATGGAACCTAAGAACAGAGGAGAAAGAGAAAAGAATTGCTTGGGAAATGGACTGGGTAGGGGGAGAGAGAGATTGATAGGTCATCTTCAGAAGGCCTCCAGTTGGTAAGTCTCTTCAAGTAAGAGAGGATCTAATACTTCAATGAACCCTGGGCTCCTACTAAGTAACTATGAATGCCTGATTTGCTCTTATCTAAGCCATTACAACTATTCAGGCAAGTGAAAAATAACCTGCAGCCCTGGAAACCTTTTCACCAGTGTGCACCAGCTTTAGTTGTCCTTTTTCCATTTGCCATTACCAACTGGATGTCATCTCTGATGACAGGCATTTTCTTTAGGGTATGGTCAATCAATTTCTCATTCTAGGCTCCAGATATCTGGGTTAAGGAATTAGTTATCCATGCAAACAAAACATAAAAATGCACTCGGGATTTCCCCTCTTATGAAAAATTCTCAACAACTCAGGGTCTAGCAGTAAGGTTTATATGATTTCCTTCTCTGCTGAATCACTCCTTTTAAACTCATTCTTTTAGTAAATTAATCTCATAGTCAGCTGCCCATGCAGCTAGACGATGAACATATTGGCATTCTTGAAGGCTATGCCAGATGAACACAATCTCTGGTAGATCTTTCCAAACTGGAAATATTTTAAGATAGTTCAGGCTCCAGATTGGGTTTCCTCTCCGAGAACCAGTATAGCAAAGTACCTAGAAAGCTAATCACCAGTTGGTTGATGATTTTGAATTTTTATGGCCAATGTCACCATTATACCAGATGCTTTTTCAGGTGTGAAAATCTGAAACAAATAGAAAGCTTTAGTTTATGAAAGAAATCCTCATATTTGTTCAAAAAATGGAATACCTTTGGAAGGGAGTCAAGTTTCTCAAGCAGACATTAGATGAACACTTATCAAGGGTATCAGAAACAGGATTCATACAATAGTTTTACTAGCTGGCTTTCATGACCCTTGCAGCTCTATAATTCTTTGACTATAAGAAAATGATTCCACCAGTCATTTCACTTCACTGCTAGAAATCTTTAAGATGTACAACTTGAAATTCTAAATAATAACAATCAATGTCATCATCATAGCATATATATATATATATTGTACTGCAAAGTCCTGTGGATAGCTTATATTATTTGTTCTTTCACAATAACCCTGCAAGTTAGTTGCTATTAATAGATTCCATTAACACATGAGAAATCTAAGGCTCACATAGATTAAGTGATTTGTTTAATTACACAATACTTAGTGCTTGAGACAGATTCTAGATTCAAGTCTTCCTCAGTCTATGTCCATTGCTTTATCCATTGGGCCATATACCTACTTCTAATTCTGTGTGTGTTTGTGTATGTGTGTGTGTGTGTGTGTGTGTGTACATGATACATGCTTTAAAGTTTGAATTATTTGTATAGATCATTTTACTTTATTATAATAATAATAGCTATAATAATAATAAATATACAAAATAAATATAATAATAAATAAATAGATAAATAAACAAAAATAATTTGTATAACATTTTAAGTTTTGTGAAGAGATTAACAAATATACTTATTTTATCCTCCTAATCCTGGGAAGTAGGTGCTTTTATTATTCCCAATTTCAGAAAAAGAAATTGAGGCACAGAGAGATTAAGTGATTTGCCTAGATTCATAAAGTTAATATATAGTAAGAACAGATTTGAACCTCAGAACTTCTTGAGCTCAAGTCCCATTCTCTATCCAGATAACCACCCAGTTTTCAAGGCCCACTTTGATTCCTGGGCTGGGCCATGATATCTCTTATGGCAGTTTAAGATTCACTAGTTTGTGAGCTAGATACTACACTTTTTATTTGTCCTATTTTACAAACCAAGAATTTACATTTTGCAAACTAAGATTCAGAGAGAGTTATTAACTAATCCAGTCACACATCAAAGGTAGCATCTGAGCCTAGTTCTTCCAATTCCAGGTCCAAAGTTCTAACCTCTAGTATTATCACTATGCCAATCATACAAGTTGTTTATGTTACCCTTTATCAATAATTTTGTTTTGCTTTGCCTGAAATACAATTTCCAACTCAATGTGTCAACCGCTTTGTTCTTCTTATATGTGAAAATTCAATAGAAAGATTTCATGAGTTGCACCAGAGTGGTAAAGTTAAAATAAGGCAGAGTGGAAGGTTTTCTATCATGGCTCTCAATAGTTTTTAATACCTTAAATATATTATTTATACTATGTTATTTGTCTTAGTCTACCTTAATTTATTCTTGATATACTACTACTAATAATAGCTTTATTATTAATTAATAACTTAATTCAATATTAATTAAACAAGTTATTAGCTTATTCATTATTTAATTATTAAATAGCTAATAATTTTCTGCTTGTTTTTGGTTTTGGTTTTTGCAAGGCAATTGGGGTTAAGTGACTTGCCCAAGGTCACACAGCTAGGTAATTATTACGTGTCTGAGGCCAAATTTTAATTCAGGTTTTCCTGACTCCAGAGTCAGTGCTCTGTCCACTGGGCCACCAGCTCTCCCTCTAATAATAATTTAAAGTATGCAGAGCACTTTTGCATATGTTAATCGATTCTAACTACTCTGTGTATCCCCATTTTATATATGAGGAAATTGGGGATAGGGAAGTTTATATTTCTTGCCTAGGGTCACACAGCTAGCAAATGTCTGAGATGACATTCTAACTCAGATCTTCTGATGCTAAGTCCCTCATTGGTTCTGTATATGAAGGGAAGATATTAGTTCAGAACAATCTTTCAGTTGCCTTACACTTAGAAAATTATTTTTCCACTGAAAGTAAATTTCAAAATCTTTATTTGTGAAAGTAGTAAGCTACTAGAAAAAAATAAGGATATGCAGAGACTGTTTCATGAAACATACCTTGATAGCAGTGGAGTGGAAGAAGTCATTAGGTGTGGAATATTGATTTTGCTTAACTGGCTTGTTACAAAGGATATTTCAATATCAGGGGGATATAATATTAAGAAGTGACTACTGTTTTTTTCAGAAACTTTAATAGAATATTTTAAAAGAAAAAATAAGGTTTGTGAAAGCAGTCTAATTAGCATTTTATGACAATTTATCTCAAATAGTGGCTTTGATATGCAATTTGCTACAAAACTTCTATCCCCCCATCAAACTGTTTGATGGATGGGGAGATTCTTCAAGGAAAATATACTTAGGGGTAGGTCATAATAATGAATTGCTCTTGAGAGAACAGAATTCAAAATTTAATTTGGAATTCACTAAGTGCCTACTGTGTATAGAACTCTAGATTCAGTGCTGCTGTATGAGATTCAACGTATAGATGAGACAAGATCCCTTCAATAAGATCTGCTCACTCTCCTTAATGGATTTCATAGACTAGTAGGTAGATATGATGCCAATCTAGATAAATATATTCAACTATATAATATGAAGATAATGACAACATCCCTACCTTCCACTAGTATGATACTAAAAATAAAAAAGAGTCAATATGACAAGAACTATCATCAGGACATTCCCATGTATTTATATCAATAGGACCACAGTTCAAATCATTGCCAAAAATCTTCAGCATCTATATTTGCTATTTCATACAAGACTCCTTCACTTGTTGTTCTGGGTTGGGTTTTTTTTTAAAGAAAAAATAATGACAAAATCCAGCAATCTCAATTCTGATAAGTTCAGACTAATATTTCCAACATGAGAGTCTATGAAATCAGTACAAAAATTCTCACACAAGCAAAGATCCATGTGTATGGGGGGGAAGCAAAATATCCAATATATTTTTCCTAGTGTGGTGTACTAGCACAAAATGTTCCTTCCTCTTCTAACAGCAATAGTAGTTAAATTGCTAGACGGTCTTCTCCAAAAGTAGTGAATAGATGCTTCAGAACTGAGGTCATCAGGCTGCCACAAATGAATCCGTCATCCAGAGAAAAACACTATTAATTGTATATTTCAGATGGTGAAAAGCAGAGAAATGCACAATGCTTGGAATAATATTTGAATATACAATATTAACAAAATATCCCTCTGATGAATACAGGCTAAGTGTGGCAGTTTCCATGGCAACAAAATCAAGTTTGCAAATTCTACTAGTGGGCAATGATTCTCAATTATGACTTTTGCTAAAAAAAAATGTTTTTTAAGTACAATATCAAATTCAAAAAATATTTTACACATTGTAAATGAAGAATGTATTTGTCTGTGACATTTTATCAATGTGTGTATGGAACTAGAAATAGCATTTCCCAAGAAGACTAAAGACAAGATTTCCCTTGTTTAAAAATATGCATTTAAACGTATTCTAGTCTATTTTATAGTTAATAATTCATGCATAATATATCTTCTAAAGTAAAAAATTTAGTTTTGGAATACCAGATGTAGGATGCTGTTCAGACTGGCATAAAGATTCTCTAAAAATGCTGTCTTCTGTTTCCTTTGCATCTTGTATTTTTTCATCTTTCTTCACCACTGGAGATAAACTTGATCAAGTTTCTAAATGATGCCCATTTTATAACATTTCCTAGGCAATGTTGGTAGGAGATCTGACAATGTCTGATATGGCCTATTCCAGACTAGGTCGTTGTGGTAATGATCTAATCAATATCTAGAAATTGGAGCAGGAAAATGAAAACTTAAGTACATTGAATATCTAAAGCAGAGAAGAATCCTTTACCCCTAACCCCAGGTCTATCCCTAGTACTTAAGAATACTAAGTATCAGCTACTTCCAATGCCCCACTGCTGCTGCTAGGATAGGAATAAGAAGGCAGATGGCCCCACATTTCCAAATTTCACTACTTCAAGTTCCTGAGGAACATTTCAACTAACATTTATTCAGCACTAGTTCTGAGTAGAACCATGTGCAAGGAGCGATTGGATGTACAAAGCTTACCTAAGACACTAATCCTTCCCTCATGGAGATCACACTGCCAAGTAAATGTTATTTAAGCATCTAGAGATGACAAGAATGGAAAGAATGAGAAGGTATAGAGGGAGTGGGATCTACATTTGCATTTATTTTTCACATGTACACATTGTGTGTACCGTCTCTGCCCCCCCCATCCTATGCAATCTTTTTGACAGCAGTGACTAATTTACATTTGTTCTTTGTATTTCCCACTTCCTTACAGGGTGCCTGATACAAAATAGGTGTTGGATAAATAATAAGAGAAGATTGGTATTTTCCAATCCTAATCTCTAGTTGTTCAATTAAAGAATCATAGACCTACAGCAGGGAAGAATCTTGGAGGTCATTGCATCTAAACCCCTTGGTAAGGCCCAAATGAGGTTGAGACTCCTCTAAGGTCACACAGATTCTCACTGACAGAGAAAGGATTTTAACCCATATTCTATCATTCCAAATTCTGCTCTACAATTACAGTACTCTTTCCCCTGTACCAAGTTCCTCCCAAAGGGATTGCGTTGAATTGGAATGGCTCCTCTTTGCAACTATTTACTTATCACTTTAAACAAATCACATAGAATTTGATCAGACTGTATTTCCTGTTAATTTTCACAACACACTATCAAGGAACAGTAGCTCTGGATTCTGAGCTATCATAGGAAATGAACCTCAAGCTAGGCATGAGATCAAAAAGAAGTCTCTGGAGCTGCTGTTCCGGAATGCCTCTCTCGCTCTGAATGGTTTTCCAAGCACAGGCAGGGAGCAGCAAGTCCTTAGGAACTCAGAAGAATCCACTGGACATATAGCACAGAACTACAACTTGTGTGTGAACATTTTCTGAGAAGTAAGAACATCCCTACCATAGAGAACAGTCTGTCCATATGTCTTCTTGGGCACTGCCTGTGAGGAATATTATGAGACTGCTGTGCATACACTGAAATCAGCAAGAGCTAATATTTTCCTATGGAGTGACACCAATAGAGGTTCTTTCCACTTGTACAAGTATGACCGGGAAACAGAGCTGTCCTTGGGTGCATCTGTGAAGAAAGCATCTATTTGTTTTCTGGATTCTTCTATTCCCCTTCCCCATTTTAAACTGACCACCTGGCTTCCAGAGGCCTCAGTGCTGAGTATCCTACCTTGAAATCCTCTTTTCTTTCATCTTATTAGAGTTTGCTGCTTCATTTCCAATTGCCTTATGTCTCTAGAAGGTAAATGAAGATGGTAAACTCATTCCCCAATATGACTGAATGTATTGAGGGCTGCTAAATAACATACCTAACATTTTAATCAAGGATTCTAATGTCTTAACCCAAAAAAATGACTAATATTCATTTCAAGCACTGAGAGATACTAAGATTTAAAAGGCTGATCTCTATTAAATATCTCATAATTTTTCAATTCTCTTCACCAGTACTGCCCCTAATATAGAATGCCTCTTCCAAACAATAGGAAGAATGATCCTTGCCTGTACTCCTCAGTTGCACTTGAAATAATTCTGCATTTTGGTTTTGGAATGCATGCCTATACCTAGATAGTGAAAAACTATCTAGGTCAGAAAACCCAGCTTCAAATACTGGTTCCAAAACTTACTAGATTTTTAACTCTGACCAAAACCTTTATGTCTCAGTTTCTTTATCTATCTCAAGGAACAATGGGAACAGCTATGTGATGCTGTGAATAGAGCACCATTCCTGAAGTCAGGAAGACCTGTGTTAAAATCCAGCCTCAGACACTTAGTAATTACCTAGCTGTGTGACCTTGGGCAAGTCATTCAACTCCATTGTCTGCAAAAAGAAAAGGAACAAACAATGTTTGCATGCAAAATATGGTTTAGTAGATAGATACCTGGTCTCAGAGTTGAGAACTGGATTCAAGTCCAAACTCTGTCACATCTTTTCTATGTGATGCTAAGTATCACTCCAATATGCCTAATGGTAGTCTCCTATTTTACCTCTTTCTGTTAACTAGAAACTAAACTTTTTCTTGGTTTCTACATTGCTCAAAGCTTCCAGGGCTATCAGCCCTCTCTAAATCTGATTCTCTGGAGCAATCCCTGTTCCAACAGGAAAATGGCAGAGTAGATATCGTGTCTACTATATTACTCAGAGCCATGTTAAATCTGCTCTCTTCAAGCTTTGCAGGATTACTTTACTCAAAAAGAACCCCTGGATTACTGACAACTATCAGCATAGCTTGTATCTGCTTGCTATTTCTTAGCAGTAAACAGCTTTGCCACCATGCTGTGCTTACCAGTCCAGTGTGTATCATGTCCTTGTCACACCAGTCTTGCATAAAACAATCACTTTGGATCATGCTGTCATAACCCTGCTCCCTTACCCAAATCAGTTAGGCTAAGCTGTAGAAAAGATGACCTTCATTGGAATGACCAGAATGTCTCCAGAGATTCCATTTTCACAGTATTTTGTATATTATGAATTTGACCATAATGAATCTCAATACATGCTATTTCAAAGGAAAACCAAATTTTAGAGCCAGAAAAGACTTTATAGAACCGCTATTAAACTCATTTTGCAAAGGAGGAAACAAAGTTGTCAAGAAATGACTTGTTCAGTGTCAACTCTCTAAGTACTAGAAATGTTAGAAAGAAAATGGGACCTGTCTAGATACAAGAAATCCTTGGGATAAGACCCAAGTCTACTGACTTACAGTACATGGTTTTATATCATATGACTTACAGTAGAATAACAGGTTAAAATACTACCCTTTTGCTACATTTTTAGCTCCATTCCATTCTCAGTCTCCTCATATTCCCTATTTTTGCTTTCACAGTCAGTCAACAAGCATTTATTAAACATCTACTATGTAATAGGCACTATGCTAAGTCCTGGGAATACAAATAAAGTTCTCAAGGAGCTCACAATATTATGGGAAAGTCCACATGAAAATAGCTACCAAAAAACTATAAACAAGATAAATTGGAGATAATTGATACCAGGAAGTCATTAAAGGGGATTAGAAAGACTTCCTATGGAAGGTGAGATATTATTCAAACTTGAAGGAAATCAGGGAGAATTAAAGATGGGGGGATGGGGAAAAAATCTGCCCCACTTCTCCCTTTCTCCCTGCACAGGAGACTATTAGTGAAATGACTACAGTAGAGAGATGGAGTATCTTGTCAGAAGAACAGCAAGGAGGCCAGAGACGTTAGAATGCAGAGTACATGAGGAGTAGGGAGAAAAATAGTGTATAGGAAGATCAGTATGGGGGAGGGGAGTTTTATGAGCTTTAGATATCAAACAGGAAATTTCATATTTGATCCTGGAGGTGACAGTGAAGCACATTGCAGTTTACTGAGGGGGAGTAAGGGGAGGAGTGTTTGAAAAGGGCAGATCTATGCTTTAGGATGGTCATTCTGACAACTGAGTGGAGAATGGTTCAGAGTGGGGAGAGCTTTGAGACACGGAGACCTAGCCCCCCACCCTAACACAAAACAAATAACTTCCTTGGCCTTGTTACAGGTATGCATTTGCCAGTCTAACAAAAATAGAATCATTAGATGTTCAATAAATGACTTTTGCTTGTTTGTTGATTGAAAGAAGCACTCACTATATATGCCTATTCAGTTCTTAAAAGATATAAAGACAAAAATGAAAATTGTCTTTGCCTCAGTCTTCATATATGGACATATAAATCTTCACCTATAAATTTTAGTCATTAAACAGTTCATCTATTCAACAAGCTTGAAAGCTCTACTGGGTACATAGCAGTTTATTTGGAGTGGGGTAAGAAGAAAGGGTAAGAAGACATGATCCTTGCCAACAAGGAGTTTTTAAACTCAATAATCACTCAAAAAATAATTCTAACCCTTATACTAGTTTAAATTCCACAGATTCTATCACTGTTGAAAAATATAAGCTTACTACCTAGATCTGAGACCTACTTTGGCTTCCTTGAAGGTGTTCCTGCTTGCATATTTATACCTGTATAAGGTAAAGTGACTTGCCCATATTCATAGGTCATAAGCAACAGATCCAGCACTTTAACTCAGTTCCTGTGACCACAGGTTCAATGCCCTTCCTACAATACTACACTACCTAGTTGGACTGGCTGATCTGTGAGGCTCAGTCCAGTCCTAAGGATTTGCATGGTCCTATGTCTCTTTCAACTCTAAGATCCCTTGATCCTATGACTAGCTAACAGAAAAATGCACAAGAAAAGTCATTAAGGGAAAGTATCATTTATGACTGTGGGTGTGTGTTTGTATCAAAATTAGAAAATACCTGCTAAGGATATATTTGCAATCTTACCCTATCACCATCCCTCGCCCTCCTTCCCCTTCCCTTCCCTCAAAAAAACCCTGTCACACAGGGAAATATAGTCCCTTTTCTTCCTTCATCAACAGTAGAGTCTCCCACCTCCTTCTCTCGACTACTGGGTGCAGGAAGGAATCTGAACATTGGATGTTCTCTCCTGGGGTTTCTCTCCTAGCTTGAGTCCTCAGGGAGAGGTACTTTACCATCTGTCCCTCTGGATTGAGAGACAATAAAGTGTGAGCACCAGTACTTTCAGTTTCTTCTTGGTTCCTTGGGGGAACAGTTGAATTTCCTGAGAATAAAGACTAATGAATGACTGCTCTTTGCCAACACTCAATTCACCCCTTGCCATGTTTTGAAGCAATGTGCCTACTTCTCTTCCTTCAACCATTGATTTAATTCCCTTACAAATCTTGAACATCTCTGATGCTTTCACAGTAGCAACCTCTTTGTCTCTAGGATAAGAGAATGTATGCAAATGTGAATTTGTATGTAGAAAAAAATATATGTGTATTTACGACTACACTTAGTTATTTGATTAATATAGGGAACTTCTACTCTAACTATAAAATAGAGCACTCTCCCCCTTAGAATTTTAGAGAGGTTACCAGGGACACTTAGAACTTGTCACCTGCCCAAGGTCAAGCAATGAGAGTCAGTATATGTCATGGCTGGGACTTGAACCCCAATTTTCTTGATTCTTGGGTAAGTTTGACAATCACTATCCTTTGCTGCCTCTCTGAGATAGCATATATATATAATCTTAGAAAACTAGACAAAAGAACACTGTAGTATGACTATTTTCATGGATCAAAGCCTTACCATTTGAACATATCTTAAGCATCCAAGTTCCAGCTCTGCCACTAATGTATAATCTATATAACTCTGGGCAAGCAATTTCACCTTTCTGATCTCAATTTCTTTTTCTACAAAATGAAGGAGTTGAACTAAATGATCTCTAAGGTCCTTTCCAGTCTTAATAGTACTGAAATATCCCTTGTCTCATCACTCACAGAAGTTTCATCTTTCAATGTCCACCTTGAATCTCATCATTCCAGTGAAACTTTCCCTGTTTATGCCAGCCCACAACAGTCTCTCTCTCCTCTTTGTGATACAGTGAAAGGATCATTGACTTTTAAATTACAGAACTGGGTTCAAATTCCAACTTAGCCACTTGTTATTCATGTGGCCTGAAGCAAATTATTTCTCCCCATTAAGTCTCAAAAGTGAATAATAGCCAGAATTGACATGGCAATTTAAACTTTTCCAATCCCTTTATAAATATTATCTCATTTAATCCTCACAACAACCCTGGGGTTAGGTACTATAATAATAATTATTATTATTGTTATTATTATTCTGTAAGACAGACAAGGTAAGTGGTTGGCCCAGGGTCACAGGGCTAGGAAATATCTCTGGGAAAATTTAAACTCCCTCCAGTCTTCCTAAGTTTCTAGTCCAGTACTACCTAGATGCCTAAAGATTTAGCTGATCTCCAAAGTCCCTTGAAACTTAAATTCTGTTTATCATCTGAGCAACTGTAGTTCTTATCTGAATCATGGGGTCTTGATCAAGCATTGCCTTGTTTTTTAATTATTTTTTTCTTCCAGTTATTGCAGGGGTTTGGGTGGGGAAGAGGAGTTTGTTTGTCCTTCTTAGATTGCAAAATAGAGTATGTACTCTATTTGTAAATGTTAAAGGAGATTAAAAAACTCATAGGCATGGGGCAGCTAGGTGGCACAATGGATAGAGCACTTTCCCAGAAGTGAGGAGAACCTGAGTTCAATTGCAGCCTCAGAAACTTGATGTTACCAACCTGTGTGATTCTGGGCAAGTCACTTAATCTCAATTCCCTTGCTGAGATATAAGAAATAAATAACTAAAGAAAAGTCATAGGCACATTAGAGGTTCTTAATAGTGAAATAGAAGTAAAGTAAGGATAACTAAAAGATATAAGAAAGAAGGAAGCCTTAAGCAAAGAGAAAGTTTCATCTTGACTTACCATTTAGTCATAAGGGGAGTTCAAAAGAATCCAATTCTGACTACAAGGAGACTGGATCTGATCAGGGAGAATTAAAGCAAGAAAGGAAGAAGTCATGGAATTAAGGAAAAGGTAATGCAGTGGTTGGATTTAGTCAGTTCGCACCAGTGCAGAAGAACCAATATCTAATTTTATGTTAAGTTCTGCAAACCAGTTGTTAAATTGGCACTTGAAATCAGGGTTCTCTCTAAGGTGGGCACCTGGGCAGTCACACTTATGTGGAAATCCCAAATTTATATTCCTATAGCATTCATCTGTGCAACAGTGCTATCTAAGTACCCATAATTCTTTCCATCCATAGTGAAAAAAAATACTTATTGTAATAGTTATTCATATCCTAAAAGTCATTATGCCTTTGATGAATTACTACATTTTAATTTCCTCTTTTTTGTTACTTCAATAAACAAACATATAATGCAAAGGAAAAAAGTGCTAAGCAACCAGGAGGTGACAAGCTGTCATTTGTTTCTGCTTTGTGCTACACCTAAAATTCCCCCAAGATATTATAAATATCCTGGTGTTCCCTGATAGGTGAATAGGAAGATGGAACTCAATGAATGGTTCCAATAGGAAGCTGAAATACAATGAAGCAATAGAAATATGGATTTCAAGGGTTATTTTATTGTCCATTTCTGAAGTCATGGAAGTAGAAGGAAAAAAGTGTTAGAATAGGTAGAATGGGTTTTGGCTGCATATGTTCCAATTATTGGCTTCCGTGGTCACATAGCTAGTTTTACTTCATAAGGATATGTTTACTTATTTTGAGTAACATAGTATAATCTAGTTTCGTGTACCTCTTTTATTGTTCTTATTTGAGTATTAAATGCATAAAATATTAAACTACCTTTCAATATAACTTTTTATATACTTAAAACGGTCATTAGGGCAGAGAACCAGTTGTTAATTTATCTGAATCCCATCACTGGGATTCAGGTAATGCCTGAATGTACTTCTGGGTGGTTTTCATTATTGTATAGTAAACTATATAAAAAGGTGGCCCAGTGATTTGAGTAGTAAAGAAAGACGAGTTAAAAATTCTGTTTCAGCATTTTGCTGTTATTGTTGAATTCTTTTTCAACTATGTCCAACTCTCTGTGACCTCACTCTGGGTTCTTGCCATAGGTATAAGAGTGGTTTGCCATTTTCTTCTCCAACTCATTTTACAATTGAGAAAACTAAAGCAAATAGGGTTAAGTGACTTACCCAGTTTGACACAGGTATTAAGTACCTAAAGCCAAATTAGCACTCACAAAGAGGAGTCCTCCTGACTCCTGGCCTGTCATTCTAGAGGCTGAGTCACCTAATTATCCCCAAATTTGCCAACTGTAAAACATCTCTCTTCCTCAGTTTATTTATTCTAATCAACACTTGCTTGTTGAGTTATCTATTCATGGGAATATTAAAAGCATCTACCTTATATGACTGTTACAAGAATCAAATGACATAATATTGGTACAAGGTTTTGCAAACCTTTAGCACCACAAGAATGCCAGTTGTTAAGTTTAGACTTTGAGTCAAGTGTGATCCATTTCCTCCTGTGAGTAGAAAAAACTAGGGAGGGAGATGGAAATGGGGGTGACCCTCTACCTGATGCTTACTTATATCAAAAAGCATCCTAGCTGTTTTGGGTCCCAGGCCAAACCTGTAAAAAATAGAGGAGAGTGAACAGGCTCTCCATCCCTTTCTCCCCAAATGTAAACAGTTTACACTTCTAGATTCTCTGCCTCTGCTGCTTGTTTGACTAGAAGATTCGTCCTCATCCAATTAAGAAAAAATAACCCATTATATTCTTCAATGCTACTATGTACTGACTTTGCACCTCCAAGTTTTGACCTCTGGGATTTCCACTGGGGATGGGGGGGGGGGGTCTGTTGTCACTGTGCTAGAGAGAGACTGGGGACGTAAAGGCTTACCATCTGGTTGGATGCTGCTGGGGTTGAGACTTCTCTGGCTCAGCTGCTTATGGACACTATGTCACAAAGATAAAGCCAAGCCAAGGGTGGACATGCTGAGGTAGCTAAGGACTAAGCAGTTACTTCAGATTTCTCTAAGGGCAGAGAGAAATCCAGTTTGTCACCCTTGTGGGTAGAGCTTCCCTTGGTATTTGTTCAGTGTTCCCTATGGAGCTGGTATAAAGCAGCTTTGGCCACGAGGTGGCAATGCTGCTCATGAATTCCATCAAAGAGATTATTTCTTCAAATGCCAAACCTGTTTTTTGGACTTGGTACCTTCTCTACCCCCTTATTATCTTACACTTAGAGAATAAGTATCTCAAAAAACATTAACACTTTACTAAATTTATGTTATCCTATTTGGGGGAGAAGAACTACAGGGCTGCTCACTGCCTGAAATCCCGATATTTTTGTTTTGTTTTGTTTTTTCCTCCATGGAGCTATTAATTTAGGGGAATTGACAAAACCTACTCTTGTCCATGTGCTGGTTGAGTTTTCTTGAGCTTAGCTCACTTTCTTGTGTTTGTTTTGCTTTTGCCTTTGTTTAGTCTTGTTTTATAGGTGGGGGGAAGGGGATAGTGAGCAGACTAAAAGAAAATCAAAACAGTCAAGAAATATTTCTAGAAATGGCAACAAATAAAAATTTAATTCAAGGTTTATTTTAGGAGGAGGAAGAAGATATGAGTTCCATTCCACTTTCAGTTAATTGTGCAATTTTTGCCATGTCTTTATTTCCTGTAAAAAAGAAGAGGTTGGTCTAAATATTTTAATATAGATGGTATCCTAAGATCCTTTTCATTCTGTCATTTTGTGTTCTCTGTTCTAAATTCTCTTCCAACTCTGACAATCCATATCCTGTGATTTATTTTCTTACCTACCAACTAACAGCAGCCACTGCGTCTTTCACTATGACTAGAGAAGCCTCATCCTTCACTTCTAGAGGAAGCATGAACCAATGCTTCAATTGCAATGAGGCAGTTAGGGACCTATGGATCCAAGATAAAAATGTCTTTTTTTCCTGGCTACTAACATTTTATGTACCTCATAATTATTTAAAAGACTCCATTAGCAAATAATCAAATAATTATATATCAGACTCTAACTGCAAACCTTAAAAATGCATAAATTTTAGCATTTTTTTTTTACTTTTACATCTACAATCTCGTTGTTTGTTGTGGTTGGTATCAATGATGGTGGTGGTGGTAGTGGTGGGTGGTGGTTATTGGCATTGTTGTTCAAACTTATCCAAAACTTCATGATCCCATTTAGGCTTTTATTCTAAAGATATTTTAATTTATTCTTATTTCTTTTCTTGGGGTTGGGGGGAAGGAGAAGGGAAGATAACTGTGTTGTGATTTCAAAAGTAGAGTGAATTTCTGGATGAAGAAATTTCCCTTACATACCAGCACATTCTCTGCATTTTTTTTAGAGAGTTCTCTGAGGTCTGAGAAAGTTAAATGACTTACACAGAGTAACACAGTCAAAATTCTGTAGAGGGAAGACTTGAAATCTATTGTTTCTGTTTCCAAAACCAGCTCATCTTCCATTATACTTTGCTGCCTCTTTTCCTCAATATTTTCTAAATCAGAATCTATCTATTCATCTTTCATATAGCCAGTTTTTTAACAATAAAAACATGTGACTGAAGTCACCTGGGGAGTTATCAGTAAACAAAAGTGTTATTGTTTTTATTTTTATCATTTTTTATGTTATTTTCAATTCAAGCCACTCAGCAAGTATCTATAAGCATATAAGATAAACCATTTACTTTGTAGGTTCTGGGACCACTGAGTTCAAAATAAAAATAATCCCTGCCCTCAAGAATGTTATATTCTATTGAAATAATACAACAATTTAAAAATTATTTTAAAAATCAATTCAAAATAAGGAGTGAGGGAATGGTAGGGGGGAAGCTTAATTATTAACTACACTTAGGAAGACAAAAAGGGCTTGTGTAGGAGGTAGAGTTCCAATGAAGATAAAGTTGCAACCACCCTTTTTTTTCCTTCAGAAAAGAATGGGGAGAAATCACAGCATGTCATTCTTGTTTTCCTATTGAGAGGTGGGAGGTTACAAATGGAGAAATGCATTAATTCTGAAAGAAACTTGTGTAAATGAACTCCCCCGGAATTGGTTCAAATAAGTGATTACCTGTAAGAGGATCTGGTCTATCATTATTTTTTTAGGAACAGCAACCAGCAGTGACCCAGTGAAAGTCAAGATAAAATAGGTTCTCTCCTAGCATGGGAAGTTAACCAACAAGAACTTTGTAACTCCAGATAATAAAAGACAAACCTCACAGTGAGACACCTCATTTCTCCATTCAGGGAATTAAAATGGTTGGGGTAAAAGTTACCTTGTCTCAGTCTTCTACATTTATACCTCTGTCACACTTTGAGAAGAATGAATACTGAGTAAGGTGAGGTTGTAAAACTTGGAGAATCTAATTAGAATGATAAATTTATATTGAAAAAGACAAGTTTAGGAGCAGCTAGGTGGCGCAGTGGATAAAACACTGGCCTTGGAGTCAGGAGTACCTGGGTTCAAATCCGGTCTCAGACACTTAATAATTACCTAGCTGTGTGGCCTTGGGCAAGCCACTCAACCCCGTTTGCCTTGCAAAAACCTAAAAAAAAAAAAAAAAAAAAAAAGACAAATTTAAAAGTAAGATCTAATAATAATTCTAGGATGGCCTATAAAGTAATGAGATGAATTTTCTCAGAATCTACATTATTATTCTACAAGCATAAAGCATACCATTAATATAAATTATTAATGAGGGGAACCCTTCTTTGATCATGGGTCATTTCTTGAATGCCCTACTATGAGTAATTACTCTGTGCTTTGGAAGGGCTATAGGACTTAGAAACAACCTAGGTGAAAATTCTGGATCTGCCAATTATTTCCTGTGTGACTTGATTTTCACTTTCAACTCTATAGGTATCATTTGATAATACCTCATCTTATGGCACCACATGAAATCAAGTTTGTAAAGTAGTTTATTGAGCTTAAAGCACAATACAAATGTGATGCTTATTATTAAGTGCTATGATATGCAAGAGCCTGAGTTAAACATTAGTTATACAAAAATAAAATTGTGATATTTTATCTCAAAGAGCTTCCATTCAAATGGAAAGAGGACAGCATACAACACATACCAAAGTAAATAAAGTTGAAGAATATACCAAGTTATATACAGTAATTTTAGGGAGAAGGGGAGTAGAAGAGTGATAGCAATTGGAAGCAGGGCTCAGGAAGGGCTTTGGCCAGCATGAGTGTAGATTAGTATAGTGAGGCACATATGCACTATGCAAAAGCTTGGAGGTGGGAAATAAAATTTCATGTAATAAGAACTGTGAGTAAAGGCACTTAAACCAGAAGAAAGAAAATAAAGGGAGGATTCTTAAGGATCTACTATGTGACAAATATTATACTAATCAATTTACAAATAAATGTTAAAAATCCAATAAATTTAAGCAGCTGCAAAAGGAATCCAGATTGAACTGAAGTGTTGCAAAGATTACCAGCTACTTTGTCCATTAATTATGCTTGACTTTTGTTTCAAGGAATAGTTCAAGGTGGGAAAGGGCTATTAAGAGGTGACTGCAATGTAAAGAAAAAAAGGTATCAATAAATAATTTTATTAAAAAGAAAAAAAATTAAATTATGATTCAGTGATGCTGCATCTCCAAAAAGGTTAGGAATCAGGGCTCTAGGGACTCTCTGTGTCAAATCTATTTGAACTTCTCAGTACAAGAACAGCTGGAAAACAAGGTAAATTAAAATTCTGCCAAGCACACACAAGTACTGAAACAGTAGACGTACTATCCAAGGTCACACAATAAGTCTGTAGCAAGGAAAGTGAGAGCTAGACCCTTAGATTTTTCTCCCAATTCTAAAAATTAAACAAACCAATATTCATTATGTATCTACCAAATGGAAAGAATGTGCCCCAAGTAATCTTCAATCTGGTATAATGAAAAGTATATTCAACTTGAAATCAGAGGACCCAAGTTGATCTGGGTTTTATATATATTCTGTGAATACTCAATCAATTAACTTCTCTGACATATTTGCATTATTTGTCTTGAGAAATTAGAAGAAGCAGGGAGTAGATAGGAGCATGGGACCTTGAGGGGGAAGGTGTGGATGGGTCTGGCTTCCAACATTTACTAGACTTGTAACATTAGACAATCACTTCACTACACTGACTTCATGTCTCCTTGATCTTAGAATGGAAGTAATAGTTGTCATACCCTCTTGACAAGGTTGTTGGAAAGCTTGAGGAAAAGAATGAACTTTGTAAACCTTAATATTTGAAATTCTCCAAGTGTCAAATAAATTCCATCTACTGCACTAATTTAGTCCCAGAGTAAGCAGGAGAGGCAGAGAGGCATTGTAGTCAGAGAACTGGTCTTGGGAGTCAGGAAGATCTAGTGTCAAAACTATGGGATCCTGGTTAAATCACTGTACCATGCAATTCTCAAAGACTATAAGTTGCAATCCTATCGCTGATGTGTTTTGATATAGTTTCATCACTAAAGAAATTTGTTTGCATATTATCTCATGCCTTAGATTAAAAACTCCTCAAGGGCAAGAACTGATTTTTGCCTCTTTTTTGTATCCCCATACATAGCACAATGCATTAATAAATTTAATTTATTCATTAACTGATTAACAAGGGGATTGCACAAAATAAAAGAATGCTGGTCTTAGAATTAAAATCCATAGATTTGAGTTCTATTTCAAACTTCCTAGACATATTTCATCATCTGTACAATGAAGGACATCAATAAATCTCAATAGGTAATGGAGGAAAGTATCGTGTAAACCTGAGTGCTCTAGAAATAAGAACTATCATTATAATAATGTTATAATAATGACATACTTTTATCTCATTTGATCCTCATGAAACTCATTTGAGGTAGCAAACAAAATTATGAAACTGGCTTTTTTTAAGAGAGAGGTATCAAGACTAGGATTTCATTGGTAAAGGAAACAATCCACCCTGCAAACCTACTGTACTATAAATTTATAGCAAAAACAATTCCTAGACCACTGAGAAGTTAGATGACTTGCTTACAGTCACACAATTAGGTAGACTGTGATCTCATATCTCATTGTTACTATAGTTGGCCAGATTTCTACTTTGTCATGCTGACTCCTATATCAAATTTTAAAATATGACTATTTGACAATGATAATAATGATAGTATCTAGCATTTATTATAGTTTGTAAAGTGCTTTACAAATATTATCTCAATTGATCCTCACAACAACCCTAGAAGGTAAGTTATTACCCCCCCAACTTTCAAATAAGGAAACTGAGGCTGAGAGGTTAAATAGTTTGCCCCAAATCAAAAGATTAATAATTATGAAAGCCAGTAATCCAATCCATAAATTTAGACTCATAGTCCAGGGTTCTTTCCCCTACAGCACCCTGCCTTGTTCATACTGGAGATAGTCTATAAGCTGATACCAATAAGAATTAAATAAACTTGTTAGATATCAAGGAGAGATAAAGAATAAAAACATAGAAGAAAAGACAGTTAAAAGGGAAAAGGAAGCAGGAGAAGAAAGGATAGAACTCTTTTTAAAAAGGCAGCAATCATTAGGAACACGAGATTTTTTGGTTTTTGACATGTAGTTCATAGTTACTGAAAGCGAACTAGAGAAAAAGAATTGACTTAGAATCACAGCTTTGATGGAAGGCTTTGTGCTCCGCATCCTAATCCACACTGATCTGGATTCTTAAAAAAATAAACATACTTGAAGGCAGATTACAATATGAGAAATTGGTATGATCTTAAAAGGAATTTCTTTCTGCTTATTTGTCTTCAACCTACAATATCTGTCTAGCAGAGACATGGCAGAAATATCACTCGCAAAGTCTAAACTCACTGGCAGGTCTTGCTGCAGCAAAGGATATTAAAGAGGGTGACTTCTATCAGCTACTCTCAATAAGCTTTATCAGGGCATGAGACAAAATCAATCTACTCTAAGAAACTTTCTCTGATTAAATTAGATCAATGCAGCACTTCATGGCTATCTTGATACATGCAATTTACTTCCCCCCACCTCCCAATGCCTTCCCCCTCCCCCCAGGAAAATCGATACATTATAATTAAATGACAGATCATATTATCCTTTAGATTCATTAAGTATCCTTCTGTTTGTGCTTCTATTATCCAAACTAATCATTTGACAATAACATAATTTGATTATCTGAAATATTGATTCAGGTAAATTCCATGGAATTAAAGAAAAGATATAAAATTTACTGGTGCTTACAAAAAAGGTAAATATTATATTCTACCTTTGGGCATATAAGAGCAAAATTCCTTAACTTAAAAAAATAAAGCTGAAACCAAAGTGTAAACAGAACTATAATGTATAATTTAGTGTTTGTTTTCCCACATTCTGGATATTTTCTTTAGCATTTTATATATTTAATTAATGGGCATAAATCCATCTTTTAATACAATATTAAATTGATTATACATTGAGACAATATTGTCATTTATATTTTCACTTAACCTTTTTCCCCATTGGACAATTATTTTTTTTGAGTCAGTTATGTGGAACAAACCTTTTACTCCAGAGATAGGCAACACATTTTATATTCTTCACAATCTAAGTAGGGTGTAAGGTCATGTTCAGATTGGTTTTTATACCCACTCCATCTCCTATATTACCCTTCCCTCATTCACTAGAAAGGGAAAAGAAGATAACAGGTATGATAGACTATGGTTATTTGCATTTGGTCCTCATCATGCTGGAAAGATAACTTTCTTTGTGAGTATATCAATTTACACAGCATTATTAGGCAGGCAAGTAGTGAAGTGAATATTCCTGGATCTAGAGTCAGGAAGTCAAAACTGGACTTAGATACTTACTAACTGGGTGATACTAGGGAATCCTTAAACTCTATTTGCCTCACTTTCTTCAGCTATAAAATGGAGATTATAATAGCAACTATTTCCCAGGGTTTTTGTGAGGATCAAGTGAGATAATTGCAATGCATAGAGCACAGTGCTTGGTACATACTAAGAGCTCTGTAATTCCAGTTATTATTATTATTATTATTATTACTATTATTATAAGTATTATTATAAATATTTATATACATATCATGAGTTATTATTCTAAGTATTATTATCATATACTACTATTATAGCAACAGCAGCAGCAGCAGCAGCAGTAGTAGTAGTAGTAGTAGTAGTAGTAGTAGTAGTAGTAGTAGTAGTAGTAATAGTAGTATATATATTTTCATATATACTTTAGGAAAATATTCTTAAAATTAAAGGCCTCTTCTGATGGCTCATTGTGGTATGGACATAAGCCTAGTTCTCAAAGACTATGCTAATAGCAGAAAATACCTCAGGTCCCACCAAGATACGAAAGTTTTGACTATGGGTCAAGACAATGTCCTTGAATTTGAGAGACTTGGGTTAGAAAGATTATTTAATGGAAGATAGTATCAATGACCTTTGATATTAAGTTGAGATGGAAAGGAGAAGGATGCAAGTACAGGTGATAATGGATAAATTAAAAAATGTAGTTCAGTGCAATTTTTAAATCAGAAATACTATCATTTAGGATCATCTGAGTATATCAAGGAAAATAGAAAAAAGAGATAGAGGGAGGTATACTGTGACAAAGAAGAAGAGGGAGAAAAAGAGGAGGAGGAGGAGGAGGAGGAGGAGGAAGAAGAAGAAGAAGAAGAAGAAGAAGAAGAAGAAGAAGAAGAAGAAGAAGAAAGGAGGAGGATGTGCATCAATGCACTTTCCTGCTGATGGGAGAGGGGTGGGAAGGGAGGGTGGAGGGAAATTTGTAACTTGGAAATATGCATGTGCATATCGCTAAAAATAAATAAATTTTTAAAAATAAAATAAAAAAGATGTTCTTGTGGAAAACATAGGCTGGATGAAAGGATAATTAGAAGGAATTGAAAGAAATTGATTATCCTGACTCAGAGGAAAAACATTAGTGGCTTGATTTCTACTAGGAAAAAGGTCTCTTTGGGTACCCCAGGATCTTTTCATGGTCCTGCTTTCAGATTTTCATCAGTGACTAAGACCAAAGCATAGATGACTTGTTTATCAAATTTGCAGGTGACACAAAGTTGAAGGGACAGATAACTCACTGGATGGCAGAGACAAGATCCAGAGACTTTGAAAACCAGGTCATCAGTCTGAATCTAGCATCATGAATGAATTTATATTCTAATCCATGGGTTCAAAAGTGATTTTAAAAGTATAAGAAAAGGGAGACATATTTAGATAGCAGTATTTATGAAAAAGATCTAAGGATTTCAGTGGACTGAAACTCAATCTGAGTCAACAAAGTTTCATGACAGTCAAAAGAAAATAAAAAGGAATATGATCCTGGACTAAATTAAGAGGGGCAGAAATCAAGTCATGCCACAATTGGAATATGTGGTATGTTGAAATATCTATGGTATGTTGGGATGGATGTTAATACACTGGAGAACATCCAAACAAAGGCAAAAAGAAAGAAAAGTTGGGGCAGCTAGGTGGCACAATGAATAGAGCATCAGCCCTGAAGTCAGGAGAACCTGAGTTCAAAATCTGGTCTCAGACACTTGATACGTACCCAGTTGTGTGACTGTGGACAAGTCACTAAACTTTATAAAATTTTGAGAGAGAGAGAGAGAGAGAGAGAGAGAGAGAGAGAGAGAGAGAGAGAAATGTCTCAAGTCCATGCCATATGGTTATATATGTAAAAGGGAACATTTGAGGAGAGTGTGATAGACAGCTTTAAGTATTTAAAGGGCTTTCATGTGGAAGAATTAGACCTATTCTGCTTGATCCTAGAGGCAACACCAAGAGCAAATAGATTGAGTTTGGTAATTTAGAACTTCCTAACAAAAGTCAAAGTGCAATGGGCCACATCTGTTCAATGGTAGAATCAAAGTTTCCCTTTAACAGATGTTCATAGTGACTGTTTCAGTGAATCTCCTTTGTAGATACCTTTGGATGCTTCTGAAAACATGTTACATTTGTATTTTTTATCTCAGTGCAGTTTTATTGACCAAAGAAAAATCCCAAATGGTGTCACCAAGAGTTAGATAACAATAACAATAATAACAACAAAAACTACTTGACATTTAAATCCATTAAATCTGACTCTATCTTAGTTTTTCATGGTTATTAGATATTTCTCACCTACATATACTTTTTTTATCTAATTAGGCTGTCTTCCTTATTGTTCCTCACATCTTACACTCCATCTCCCATCTCTAACTCTTAGCCTTCCATGACAGGAATTCCTTTGTGTCTTCAAAGTGCAGCTAAAATCTATCTTTCTACATGAGGCCTTTTCTCAGATCCCCCAACTTATTATGTCTCATCTACCAATTTTTCTTGTATCTATTTTGAACATATTTTCTATATATCCAGGAATGTTCATGTTTAATTAACCTCTGAAAATGTACTAAAAAATTTTAAATTTAATCAGCATTATTACACTGTTGGTGGAGCTGTGAACTCATCCAACCATTCTGGAGAGCTATTTGGAACTATGCCCAAAGGGCAACAAAAATACCCTTTGACCCAGCAATACCACTACTGGGTCTATACCCTGAAGAGATGATGAAAAAGGGTAAAAACACTACTTGTACAAAAATATTTATAGCAGCCCTGTTTGTGGTGGCAAAGAATTGGAAATCAAGTAAATGTCCTTCAATTGGGGAATGGCTTAGGAAACTGTGGTTTGTGTATGTCATGGAACACTATTGTTCTATTAGAAACAAGGAGGGACGGGAATTCAGGGAAGCCTGGGGGGATTTGCATGAACTGATGCTGAGTGAGATGAGCAGAACAAGAAAAACACTGTACATTCTAACAGCAACATGGGAGTGATGTTCAACCTCGAAGGACTCGCTCATTCCATCTGTGCAACAATCAGGAAGAATTTTGGGCTGTCTGCAATGGAGAGTGACATCTATATCCAGATAAGGAACTGTGGAATTTGAACAAAGTTCAAGGACTATTCCCTTTAATTTAGGAAAAAAACCCAGATATCTTATAGTGAGATCTTGTCACCTCTTAGACTTCTCTTCTTTAAGGATATGATTTCTCTCTCATCACACCCAATTTGGATCAAGGTACAACATGGAAACAAAGTAAAGACTGACAGAGTGCTTTCTGTGGGGGGGGGGGGGAAGCAAGATAGAGGGAAAATTGTAAAACTCAAATAATATCTTTAATGAAAATTAATTTTAAAAAATTTGATCAGCATTAACATTTTTCTCTAGGTGGTGCAGTGGATAGAGCACCAGCCCTGGAGTCAGGAGGACCTGAGTTCAAATCCAGCCTCAGACACTTTATCATTACCTAGCTGTGTGGCCTTGGGCAAGTCACTTAACCCCACTGCCTTGCAAAAAACAATTTTATCTATCACTTTAGGATTAAAAATAAAAAAATAAAAAATAAAAAACCAAGTTTTTATTTGTAGCATTTGCTAATTTCAAAGGTATAAATGCTCATACTGGAAGTTTAACTATTGGATCTTGCAAGCCAGTGGCACGAACTGTAAATATATATATATATGTTCATTTTTTTTTCTTATGGAATTTCCTTAAGGGAAGGGGCTATTTCATTTTTTGGTTTTGTATCTACACTATCTATCACAAAGCCTAGAATATAGACACTACTTAATAAATCTATTTTAATTGATTTATAAGACTTTCTATAACTTAAAATATTATTCCTTCAAAAGATAGAATCTACTATTTTTCTTCCACAAATATGTTTTCATTTTTAGCAGTTATTACTCAATTATCCAAAACCTGATGTCATTAGTTTATGTAATCTCAACAACTTGGACACAGTGCTCACTATTTAGTATAGCTTTCTGAATAATTCCTGGCAAACAGGTCAATGCTTAATAAATGGTCACTGATTGACTGGAGAGAACTGTTGTGTTTTAAAAGATTATTAACTTATGGACACCTGGTAGTAAGCCTCTCCAAATCTAAGTGGCTATTTCTCACATGACAAGTATATAGCTCATCACTGGACAGGTACTCAAAATGTTTCGAGGTTGGCAGAACCTGTCAGAGCTTGGAACTCTATCTTTCTACCCCACTGGCATAGAATTTGAAAACCATTTTGACATTCTGTTGATATAATCTTTGAATAGCCAGGGACACTTTCAAACCATAATGAGATACCAGATCTGAATATCAATGGAGAATGTTGACACATGACAGTATTAAACTATTAACAAAAGTTTTAAGTATATAAATAAGAATTAAGTATGAAAAGTACATAAATATATGAATAAGTTTTAAGTATATAAAGTAAAATTAATAATGTATTATTTGAAATATAAATTTAACCTTATAAAATTTGTCAAAATTTACAAAATTCCTTTTAAGGGGATTTGGGTTTTTTTCAGTAGTTTATGAAGAAAAATATAGCATTCTTGCATTTCTATGAAATTGTATGGCAAAGACATCTTGGAATGAGAAAACCTGAGTTTGTCTCTGCTCTGTCTTTACTACTTTAATGATGTTAAACTTTAATTTCCTTACCTATAAAATGAAAGACTTAAGGATCTCTAAGATCTCTTCCAATTCCAAATGAATGAAATTCTAATTACTCCATCATTTAATAAGCATTTGGGTTTCTTTCTGGGAGCTGGGGATGCAAAGGCAAAGGCAAACCATTCCCTGTTAATGAATTTATGGAAGAATGACCATCATATGAATTCTTAAAAGAGGTTGGTACAGTGATAAGTATTGAACTGGGACTCAAAAAACCTGTGTTATTGTTCTGGTACATTCAGATGAATTACCTTCATATATCAATAGGTTATCAACATAGATACAGTTCTGGACTCAAAGTCAAGAGAATGAGACAGTAAATTGCTATGTGAAACTTAATTTCTCTCTGCCTCATTTTCCTCATCTGTAAAATGAGAGTAATAATTGTACCTACTTTCTAGATATGTTGTAAGGATAAAATAAAATAAAATATATAAAGGTTTTTGAAAACTACCTAAAATGCTATTTATTATTATTATTAATAATAATAATATCATTTTGATATAGAAAAATAATTTAGAAAGAAAAAGGTATTAATTAACTAAAGTACTCATTAATTTGGGGGGCAGTTAGATGACTAATAGAGTGCCAGATTTGGGGTCAGGAAGGCTCATCTTAAGTTCAAATCTGGACTCATAGTCTAACTAGCTATGTGACCCTGGGCAAGTCATTTAATCTTGTTTTTCTTAGTTCCTTCATGTATAAAATGAGCTAGAAAGGGAAACGGCAAATCACTTCAGTATCTCTGACAAAAAAACCCGCAAATAGGGTTAGGGGGAGTCAGAAACAACTGGAAAATGACTAACAACTATTTAATTAGAATTAATTTATTATTATTCATGTCATGTGATTATAAGAGGAAAAAAAGGTTTAAGAAGAGAAATAGGTTCCCTTCCTCTTTCACACAAGATGAAGCAAAAAGAGAGAGCAGATAATTCAAGTTTTAATCCATCCTCTGAAATTTACTACCTGTGTAACCTTGAGCAGGTTTCCTCTAATGCTGGAGCTTCAGTATCCTTAGTTTGTTATAGACTAGTTGACAATCTCTTATAACTCGGAATTCTATGTTCAACATCAAAATGTATAACTGCTGGCAGTTTTTAGTATCCTCTAACTCATATTTGACTAGCAATGGTTCAAGAGTAGGCATGAACTGCAAAATTACTTAAATTTGATGGTATTTTTGTGGGAAAGGAAAATATTATAATACTAACCTAGGGCTAGCTATGAAAGGTTGGCAGAATGTTTCTAAACGAAAGTCTTATGAAAGAAGAATGTAGTGGTGGGAATGTAATAAATATTTGTAAATGTTCACTGACATTTAGGAATATGAATGCAGAATATTAAAAGGCCCAAGGCTTCAATGCTGAGATGTAAATAGAAGTTTAGGGATTTCTTTAGAAAGGGCAGGATTGATATAAGTGAGTACTGTATGGTAATGCTCTGTTAAATCTGTTTAGAGATAATGGAAATAATTCCTTAATTTAAAAAAATTCCTGGCAAGTATCCCATTCATATTTAATAAAGGCATTATCACTGGCCTCAAAGATGAATTCACTTTGCTAGGATTTTAGAGATTAAGAAGGTTGAGACCAACCTCTCAGCAAGTTTGTGAAATCTGACTTCCAGACCCTGCCAACTCTACTGCTCTCTCCAAGTCACCAATGATTTAAGAGCTGAATTCTATTTGTCCTTTTCTAGTCCTAATCTACTACTTGACCTCTCTGAAGCTTTTGACAGTGGTATCTACTACCCAGGCTTTGGCTTCTGTAGTTTCTTCTGCTAATTCTTCTGTCTACTACTATGTCCAAGTTGCCTTTACTATTTCAAAATCCATCTTCTGTCTTTCCTCACCTCTAAATCTTAGATGTATCAAAGATTCTTGCCTGAGTTCACTGTTTGTTCCTATTTTCTCCTCTCTCTATGTTAATGATCTCATCTGCTCCCATGAGCATTTATGCCTATGTAGTTGACTCTCAAATCTATTTAGTCATCCCTAACCTTTCCTTTGAGTTACAGTCTTGCAATGTTCACCAGACATCTTCACCTGGAATTCTAATTAGAATCTCAAATTTAATATATCTAAAACAAAGCTCATTATTTTTTACCCCTTAAAACTGCTTCTCCAAACTTTCATCCACCAACACCTAGATTTTACAATTCCTCAAATCATCTTTGACTTCTCTTTCTCCCTCATTTCCTTCTCCACTCTTTACCACATCCCAAGGCTTGCCAGTTCCCTCTTCACCCCCCCCCCATATATATTATCTTCTTTGCACCCATTTTCAGCTTAGATGGTTTCTACTCCATGGAAAAAAATCCCTTAATTCTGACAATTCTCTCTCTCTCTCTCTCTCTCTCTCTCTCTCTCTCTCTCTCTCTCTCTCTCTCTCTCTCTCTCCCTCCCTCCCTCCCTCCCTCTGTCTCTCTCTTCCTGTCTCCCTCCCTTTCTCTCCCTCCCTTCATTCTGTATATCTGTTATCTGTCTCTGCCCACTCCTCAAACTGCCTTGCATATATTTAGCTTTATACATATTATACATCCTCATCTTCTCAAAGGTAGTGCAGTGATTAGCACATAGGAAATATTTTTAAAATGGCTTCTCAAATTATTACTAATTTGTTGTTTTTCTCAAATCTCATTCACAGGAATCAAGGAAGTAACCATTTAGAGATAAGTCCCCTAAACCACAGAATTTGGAACCAGAAGAGGCCTTGGAGATCTCCTAGTACAACTCAATCATTGTTTATAGGAACACTGAGGACCAGAGAAGCTAACTGAATTGCCAAAAATCACATAGCTGATAAGGGACCAAACCTTGATTCAAGTTGAGATCCAGGATTTTTTCCATTCTACGAAGTTAATTCTAGTATTTACTGAGCATAGCTTATCATATGCCTTGCCACTGTAAGAGATACTGAGGAGGGGCAGCTAGGTGGCACAGTGAATAGAGCACCAGCCCTGGAGTCAGGAGTACCTGAGTTCAAATCTGGCCTCATACACTTAATAATGACCTAGCTGTGTGGCCTTGGGCAAGCCACTTAACCCCACTGCCTTGCAAAAAACATAAAAAAAATTTTAAAAAAGAGATACTAAGGAGACACATGATAGGGCTGTTGATAACAATAGCTGGCATTTATTTATTATTTTATGATTTACAAAGTGAAGGAGGAGAAAATGAAAGAGAGATCTATTCTGCTTCCTTACCTCATCACAAGTAGACCTCTCTCTAAACCTGGAACCCACTTTTCTTACATAGAGGCTTAAACAGGTTAAGTAATTTGGCTGAATTTGTATTCTGTAAAGTCACATATGTTGCTTGTTGCTATTGTTCAGTAGTATCTGGTTTTTCATGACCCCCTGCACCATAGCACACCAAACTCTTATAACCTCACTACTTCCCCAAGTCTGTCTATGCTCATGTTTGTTGCTTCCATGCACTATCTATCCTTTGCTGTCCCCTTTTCTTTTTGTCATCAATCTTTCCCAACATCAGAATTGTTTTCAATGAGATTTGTCTTCTCATTATGTGACCAAAGTATTTAAGCTTCATCTTCAGTTTGTTTTAGAACAATGTAATAGAGAAGACATAATCCAGGATGAAACTTAGGACACAAACTCCTCTAAGTGTGCTGGGAGGCTCCATGATGGGGGTTTATTTAAAAATCACTCCCATGACATCTAAAGCAAATCTGGACCACAGTGACATCTGTAAAATGAGGGAGTTGGACTAGATGGTAGTCCCTTAAGTCCCTGATAGCTTGTGATTTTTTTTATTTTTGAGTATGAGAATGGAAGAAATCAGACAAAAGACTCCTTAAGGGAATGGATTTTAATCAAGTTATACTTTAGTTGGCCCAGAATGAGATCTTCACCCAAAACAGATTTCTCTAAGGCCTCTCAAGATTCCAGAATCAGAGATGGAACAAAGGCTCAAGATGGTCTGTGCTGTGACTCAGAGTTGGGAAAAAAGGAGAGGGCTCCAAAAGCTCTAGAACAGCCTGAAATGTCAGTGGGTGCTGAAGGGTTTTCTTTTCCTATGCCACTGTTTAGTCATTCAAAACTGCACTCCCAGAAATCATTAGATTGATTGAATTTAGGTACTGAACTTACAAATAAATTTTGGTGTTGTCATTTCAAATTATGTCTGGCTCTTCAGAACTCCATTTGGTGTTTCCTTTAACAATGATACTGAGAAGTTTGCCACTTCCTTCTGCAACTCATTTCACAGATAAGGAATCCCACGCAAAAATAGTTGAGAGACTTGCCCAAGGTCACCAAGCTAGTAAGAGAGACTGGATTTGAATTCAGGACTTTCTGATTCCAGTCCTATGGCTCTATCTACTCTAATTTTTAAAAATCATCTTATTTTTCTTCATTATTCTCAAAATAACTAACATATAGTAGATTGTTGTTTAGTTGTTTCACTCCTGTCCAACTCTTCATTACCCTATCTGAAGCTTTCCTTGCATAGATATTGGAGTAGTTTTTCATTTCCTTCTTCAGTTTATTTTACAAATAAGGTAAACTGAGATAAATAGGATTAACTGACTTGCCCAGGATCACTAGCTACTAAATTTGAGACCAGATTTTAACTCCGGTCTTCCTAAATTCCAGGCCCAGTATTCTATTTACTGAACTATCTACATGCCCCTCCAAATGAATGCCAATCCCTTAGGTTTGGAAAAAGTCTAATTACTTTCAAGTATGTATGTATGTCTTTATTATCGTAGTTGAGAATTGTGCAAGACTTAAAGGGGTTAAATGACTTGTTCATGATCTGCAATTCTGTAATCTGTAATCAATGTGTGTAGAAGAAGGACCTGAGGCCAGCTCTCCTTGTCTCTATGGCTAGAATTACCTCTTTTTTTCTTTTTATAATTAAAATAATTCATATTTTTATATTATTTTCATGTTTAAGCAACCAGTTGGAACAATAGGTAGAGTCCTAGGCCTGGAGTATAAAAGATGAGTTCAAATTGGGCCTTAGATGAGTCTATTTTAGTTCTAGGCCTAGATATGTGACTCTGGTAATTTAACCTCTGTTTGTTTCAGTTTTCTCACCTGTAAAATGGGAAAAAAATCATAGTGTCCAATGCTCAGGACTGTTGTGGGGATCAAAAGAAATAATATTTTTAAAGTGCTTAGAACAGAGCCTGGTAATCAGAAGGTGCTTGATGACTACTTAGTTTCCTTATTTCCTTTCTCCTTAAATCCTAGGTTCTAACTAGATTTGACTATGAAATAATCTAATTACTAGTTATTGGAATTTCCTTATCTGTTAAACAAGTATTCCACTTGATGATAGCCAAGGACATTTCTAATTTTAACTTTTCTTGGGAGATAATATTGTTTGAAATCAGGAACTTAAGTTTGCATCCCATTGGTGAGATTCATCACCTAAACTTCCTGGTTCTATAAACAGAGGACTGGACTAAATGACTTCCAGATGCCATTTCCAGGAGAGGAGAGGGGAGAGAGAGAGAGAGAGAGAGAGAGAGAGAGAGAGAGAGAGAGAGAGAGAGAGAGAGAGAGACATTTCCTGCCTTGGAGAGTTACCATCCTGATTGGTAATTATTCACATAACCTACTTTTCTCTAGCCACCCTCATCATCACAATGCTTCTTTCCTTCTTACTCATATTTTTTTACATGTTATACAGCCCTTCTTTTTCTATCTCTGGCTAGAAACACTAATCAAACCATTTTACCATTTACTTTTTGAAAAAGTATGTCAAATGACTGTCCTATGACTCTACTCACTGGTCTTTTGACTTCTCACACCAAAATATTCTTCCTTTGTACTCACTATTCTCTATATGCAAATTCTACCTATTATGTGACTCCTTAAAGAAGAGAACTGTTTTTCATTTTTGTATTTGTATCTCTATCATAATGTATGGCATATTGTAACCCTGCCCCCCAAAAATACCTTTTCATTCCTTCTATGACCATCTTTGATCTCCCACCTTTCTGCCTTTGCTCTCTATACCTATTCTCATTCCCTCTCTTTGCCTATTGATATTCCCACCAACCACTCAACTCAATTAGTATCTCCTATAGAAAGCCTTTCTTGGTTACCCCATTCATTGACAATCTGTCCACTCAGATCTCATATATAGTAACACTTTTTAAAATCTCTCTAATGCAGTCAAGTAAATTATTTTATGTATGATACTTATCAATATATACACACACATATATTTTCATACTTCTACCAGATTATTAGCACCATGAAGACAGAGATTATTTTGTTTTAACTTTGGATCTTCCCCAGCATTTAACACCATGATCTTCACACAATAAATGTCTGTGTAATTTTGTTTGCTTTACAAATAATCTTTATTCTTATACATAAATAAATAAATACCTGTATTTAAATATAAATATAATTTACATATACAAACACACAAGCAATGAATATGCACAGATACAATAACATACTAATACCAACATACATGTACTATTCACATATATGTACATATCTATACTTGAAATTAGATAAAATTACATATATGGAGAAAATAAAACATTTATGAAGAGTAGATAAATATATATGTAATTCTATGTGTATATGTGTGTATGCATCTACACATAACCACACATACATAGAGAAACCAGATTTCATTCATTTATTACTATGCAAACTGGTAGATGTTTTGTAATGTAATCACAGAGAGTCTGAGAAGCAGAGAGGTGAAATGACCCATGCCAAGTTACATAACTAGCATGTCAGAGTTAGAACTTGAATCCCAGACTCCTTAAGGAGATTTTGAAGCGAAATGATCAGGATTCAAATTCTACCTCTACCTCATTAATTTTGCAATCTTGTTCATTCACTTAACTTCTCTGAGTCTATTTTTCCTCAACTGTAAATTTGTGTTGGACCAGATAAGCTTTAATGTCTTGTTCAGCTATGATCCTATAATTTCCAAGCCAATTCTTTATGTGCTATGCCATATTGTTCTCACCATTACCCTCTGTGTATATGTATATGCATATACTTAATTTAAAATGTATTTAAAAATACATATATAAGGAACGGTGCATATAAATTATGCAAATTTTTTAAAGTTTCAATAAGCTCTAAATTGCACTAAAACTTTTTGAATACCGTGTGTGTATACATTTCATGGATAGGTAGGTAGAGAGAGAGAGAGAGAGAGAGAGAGAGAGAGAGAGAGAGAGATTCAAAGAGGAAGACAGAGAGAAAGGGCAAGGAAGGAAGAAGGGTAGTAAGAGAATAGAGAGAAGAGATTCGAGTAGAACTTTAAAATATTAGAATTTTGACATATATATGTAAATTTTCTGAATGAAATCTGTTCAATGCTAAGAAATAAATCTTTAGATGGAAAAATCAGATAAAACCTCTGACCTTAAAGCACAAAGGTGTGAATATAATCGGGTGTTCTTATATATTTATGCTTTGCCTCTATCTAGGATTGTCCATGTGCATGGCTTTTACTCTTCCAGTGCTTCGTGTTCTCCTAAGAGTTGACAAATGCTGCTCTGATACCCACAGTGCTGCTGCTAATGATTATAAATAAGTGTTAACTAATGATGAGTCTCTTGATTCAAAACATCTGTTCCCAGGGTACTCACTCTGTTTCAATTCACACTTGTCAAAAATCACAAATATCTGCTAAACTCAATATACCTCGAACTCATTTAAACAATGTTTCCTCTTCACCACTTCTTGGGCAAAGGGTTGAGCAGCAGATGGATAGAATATCAAGACAAAAACAATGGGGTGGCCAATTTAAAACAAGTCCCACTCAACAGAACTTTAAATAGACTTATTCAAACAGGCCACCCATGGGAATGAAGGTGGAAGGAAAGAATGAATAATCACAGCATGTAAAACAGACCTTTTCTCTCTTACAGCATACTCTCTCCATCTCCTCTTTCTGCAACAATGACTAAGGGGAAAGGGGAGAAGAATAGTCAAATTTCAGGAACCAAAGGGATTAAGAAGGAAAGGACTAAGCATGGGATTGTTCAAGAACAAGGAGCTGCAAATATGGAGTAATAGTGCTGGTTCCTCTGTATGTTTACCCACTCTAGGCAGCTAGACAAGACTAGGAGAAATGGTTGCTCTGGCTCTATATGGACCCAAATATACTTTAGTGTCTAGTAAAGAATTTTGATGTGAAAAGAAATAACTTGTATTTAAAAAGACCTAGAATGACCCCAAATCCAGAAATTAAGATGAAAAAGAATGAGCATCTGAACATATATTGCCAATGACTTCCCTTTAAGATGAATCTGAGTTGACTCACCCAGATCAAGAGGTCCATCTGTTAACTTAACATTGACCCTTTTGGAGGCCACAAGTTGAATAGCAATGAATAATAAATACATCAAGAACAAGCTGCTGATTGAGGGATAGGACTAAATATTTGACCTGTGTCTGGGAACTTCTAATTTGAAAAGACTATAGACAGACTAGTAAGCCTAAATCTGGGAAAGGATATAAATGTATATCTCACATGTTAAATGTTTTAATGTATTTAATTTTATTCCTTTTAAAAATTTCTTTTGTCTTAAGTACAAAGACTATATACAATTAAGCCATGCAGTTGCCTCCATTATACCATTTCACATGATTACAGTTCATTGAAATATAGCAGTCACATGGAGGAAAGAAGAGTTTTTTTCCTAGTGGGTGGGTGGGAGCTCAAGCTGAGATTCTCACTGGATAATCAATTCAGAATACACAATCCAAGACACAGGAGTCAAACAGTTGCCACCCATCAAAATAGCTGGTAAATAGAAGTAGAAGCTCTCTGGGAATCAGAACAGCATTCTCTCCCAGAGATTCCTGCTCTTCAGTGGAGCACACAATGAACTAACCAAATAACAAAAAATTTACTAAGTACCAGTGCTAGCACCCGGACCCTATTCACAAACAGGGCCAAGTACTATAAAAGAAAAGAACGTTTTCTGGAAAATAAGCTTCCATTTTGTTCATGTACCTATCACCTATGGATGAACCATAGAACTATATACATGTTTACCTATTCATTTATTTTCATCCCAATCTGTGAAGATGGAAAGAGGAAGCAGAAATTACTCCTTGAAAAGAAAGCACCTTAATGAAACTACCTCATTTGATTATCACAAATACCTAACAAAATAGTTAATAGTTAAACATTATTGAATGTTATTTGAAAACCCTAAGGTACTATGAAAATCAATTTTTATAAGTATGTGTTAAACATACACACAATATTATTATTACTGTTACCAACTCTCAGAGGTACAGTTAGGTGGCACAGTGGACAGAGTACCACACCTGAAATCAGGAAGATCTAAGTTCAAATTGGACCTCAAATACTTACTAGTGGTGTGATCCTAGACAAGTTACTTAACCCTGTTTGCCTTGGTTTCTTCAACCATAAATGTGCTGCAGAAGAAAATGGCAAACCACTCTTGTATCTTCGCCAAGCAAAATCCTAACAGGTTCACAGAGAGTTGAAATAACAAACAACTGAACAACAACCTTACAGAATTGTTGTATGAAAAGCACTTTGTATATTATATTGAACTGTACATATCAAAGAAACATTGTGTCTACTATGTACCAAGTGCTGAGTTAGTTGATATTTAGAATGAATGAATAAAAATATCCACTAAATAATTACTATGTGCCAAAGAACTATACTAAGAATTATAGATAAAAATATAAAAAGAAGACAGTCCTAGGTCTAAGAATTATAAATAAAAATAGGAGAAGACCAGGAGGGGAAAAAGTAAAGAAGACAATGGACTAAAAAAGGTTAGGGGTCTAGACAGACACACATGAGAAAAAATATTCCTTTTTTCAATTTCTCTCTCCACTCAGTTTCCCCACCTAACTCTACCCCTCACTAGTTAGAGACAGAGGCAGAGTCAGAGTAAGAGAAAGATGAACAAGAGACAGAGAAAGTCTGGGTCTTCACTTTTTAAGAGCAGCTCCATGCCTCACTTTCCCCTAATCCTAGGCTTGGTTTTTTGTTTTATTTGGGAATTATTATGTTTATGATCATCAGATTTCAAGTTGAAAGTAATCTTAGAGATCATTTCTTCCATATCCATTGTACGAAAGATAAAGGTGAGTCCCAGAGATGGAGCCAGAATCCACTTCAGCAAGTGTCAGAAACAGGATTCAAATCCAGGTCTTCAGACTTTTCCAAGTCCTATGTTCTTTCTATTATGTGCTCACTATTGCATTCAGAAAAAAATATCAAAATCCTCACTGGAAGTCTTTTTATATTTTTAAATTTTTTTCCTGTGTATGACTTGGCCCTGGCTGAGCAATGTGTGCCAGCCAGCACTCCCATTCGCCTTCCCGAGGTTACTTAATTTAAACTTGAAAGCCAGCGCCTGCTCCAAGCCCAGCCTGCATCTGTGCCCAGCTTGCAGCCTCCTCCCACACCCACCCATTCTGCTCAGCTTCTGCTGCTACTTCCCACTCTGTCAGGCTTAAGTGAAGAGACACACTCCTTCTGCCACCTGCCCTTCGCTATTCAACTGCACCTGCTCTCCACCCAGAAGAACACACAGAATCACAGACATCGGCCACAGCATGTGTCAGCAATCTCTTTTCTCTGAAACTGACTGATCTCTTCTATACACTATGACATATTCCTCTGCTGCCAAAGTGGCAGGTCATGTTTAAAAAAGATTTTTAAATTATAATAATAGCACACATTCAAAAAGTTTATGACAGTATTTAAGGTCCTCTATAGGCTCATTTTTTGTCTTACAACAGTTCTATCAAGCAGATAATGAAAATATTATTCACATTTTATAGATAAGGAAACTGAAGTTTATCAAGCCTAGTTGACTTATCCAAGGTTAGAGTAAATAGACTTCAAACTCAGATTTTGTGATTCCCTTCCAATGCACTTTCCACTATGATGATTGAAAAGACTAATCTAACCTAACAAGTATTTATTAAGGCACTCTGTATATACCAGGTGATTCAAGGAGAGCAGCTGGAAATATAAGGGGGGGGGGAAGTCCCTGCCCTTGAGAAGCTTACATTCTACCAAACAAAATAAAATTCTTGGTTGGCTTTAAAAAAACAAAACAATAATTTAATAGTGAAAATAACAGCTGAATTCAATGTCATGGCTGATGAAGTCAGGTTTTCAGACCTGATATCCAGCACTCACTCTCTAGGCTTTACCCAACAATTGATAATGAAAGGCATTGATATAAAAATGCAGGGTGTCCTAATAACATTTAATTCATTTTTATGCTAGTAATGTCAGATTATGATGACATTTTATTTAAACCTCCCATTATGGTTAAGTATACAAAGAAATATAGAAGAGAAGTCCAGAAAACTTTATTTTATACTGTGCCCTACCACTTTTTCTGAGCTTGGATAAATGATTTCTCACTCTCCCTCAGTTTCTTCTTCTAAATGAAGGAACTGAATTAAATGAAATTTAAGGCCTCTTCAAACTCCAAAATTCAAGCTACAGTTAGCAAAGAAAGGGTAGGAATGGACTAAATTTCTTAAAATGGGAATTTTATCTATCTATCTATCTATCTATCTATCTATATGTGTATGTATGCATATATAAATATATACATATATTTATAAATATTAAAGATTCTTCTATGTTGTTGTTCAGTTATATTTGTTGTTCAGTTATATTTGACTCTTCATGTCTTCATGGAAACAATTTAAAAACCTAGAAGTTGATCTGGTATAAGGTATGTTATCTATCTCTGCCTGTCCTTGTACAATTAAGGAGCTACTTAAATCACTAACATGTCCTTCTAAATGCTAGGAGTTGGCTAACTCAAGTCCACTAACAAGGTAATGGAGATCTAGACGGGTCCCATAAAACAATTAACATCCCTTATTTTTCAGAGAGAAGTCCTACATGGATGCTTGCCTGCTTTCTTCAAAATAATCAATCATGTTATCTACACCAACTCTTGTCCTGTAGCCAATTTCACTGTCTTCCCCACCTACCCAAACTCTGTATTCCTCAAAACTATACTGAGGCTGGTGACCCAACACCAGGGTCTTTGGTCATTGAGAAAGGTCACTGACCCAATTTATTGATTACTTCTACCTAATTGATCATATTATCAGTTTATCTTAAATTTCAAGCATAACACTTTCACCTGGACTATTACTATAGCCTCATTAGTATCTCTGGTTCTACTCTTCACACCCTCTCTAATCAGTCCACTAGTCACTGAAGTGATTTTTCCAAAACACAAATCTGATCATGTCACTTCTCTAAGCACCACCCTCCTCAATAAACTCCAAGGGCTCCCTATAACCAATATTTTTCAAATTTTCATTCCAGCCTATTTTTCAAGGTTTCTCACATAATCTTCATCTCCACACATTTTGCCAGCCACTATTACTCTTCCTTACATGCAATATTCTATCTTCCTTCTCTCCTTTTTTGCTGTTTATCTCCATCTAAAAGTCACTCTCCTTTCTCACCCTTGCCTCTTAGAGGCTTAAGATAGCTTCCATTAAGCAGTATGAGGCCTTTCCTAGCATTTCCAAGCTTCCAACACCTTTCTCTCTAAAGTTACCTTTGAATCTGCTTTGCTTGTATATTTTATATACCTACATAAAGTGAACATAGTTACCCTAATTCTAATTTATGGTCTTCTAAGATAAGAATTGTTTCATTTTTATCTTAACATCTCAGCTTCTAACACAGTACCTGGGAAATAGTACTTCCTAATTGATTGAATTCTGCAAAATGGCACAGTGAAATATGACTTTTGTTGAATTACTTATTTTACTGGTGAGAAATCCAGTCTCCTACCTCATCTCTGACTTTCAGTTTTCTTCAAGTTTCTCCTAAAGTCTCACATACTATAAGAAACATTTTCCCAGGTTTCTTTAATCTCAATTCCTCTTTTTTTGAGATTTCCCTCAATTTATCCTGTTTGTACAGAGTCTCATGTTGCTTTCCCATTAGGCTACGAGTTCCTTGTTTTTTGTTTTGGGGAAATTTTTGCCTTTTTTGTATCCCCAGTTTTTAGAACTGTGGTTGCCATATAGTAGGCACTTAATCAATATTTGTTGAATTGTTTAATTTGCCTCAAAGTACTTACTGTATTGGGAAAAATGAATATTTAAAATTGTTTTTACATATAACTAGGGGAAAGAAAATAGTTTTAAAAAATAAAAAAAAAATTTAAAAATTAAAATAATAGACATCTCTTCACTAACATTTCAGATGACAGATTTTCCATTACATTCAAACTAAGTAACTGTTCAGAAACTCCTAGAAATAGAGAATTGTCTGGGTATTCTGAGGGATTTAGTGATTTGGCCAGGGTCATACTTATAGTACGTAACAGTAACAAAATTTGAACTGATCTTCCTCACCCTAGGAATTTTTCTGACTTCAATAATATACCAGGTTGCTGATGCTGTGAGTATTATTATCTCTATTTACCAGTGATGTAATTTAAGGAGACAGGGCCATTAGAGACTATTTCAGTCAATCCTTTAACTTTATTGATAAGGAAACTGAAGCAAAGAAAGGGTTTTCTCTTTCCACCATACCACACTGAAAAGTAAAACCTAATTCAGAGTCATTAGCAGAGCACCCTCCTTCCAGCAAAACTGAACAATTTGCTATTCCCCAAATTTTCCTGCTTTTTTGCCCTTCTTTTCATTTTTTTCAAACTTGACTGGAACAGATTCCCTCCATGTTTTTATCTATGCAGTCTTCTCTTCAAGACCCAGCTCACACACCTTCTGGAAGATTTCTCTATTTCCCTTGGTTTGACTTCTCCTATGGATTTACTAAATTCTAACTTGCACTATAGGTATTTGTGTATAAGGTTCATTTCTCCATTAGACTTTAAAATGCAGGACAGGGACTATGTCTTAGTCACTAACCTGCAAAATCCACCACATAGAACATGGACTTAATAAATAATTTTTCAATCACATATTCAATTCCATAACCAAGTGAGGACAGGCATACTAAGGCTAAAATAATATGATAATAAAATTAGAAAAGGGAAGAAAAGAATTTCTATATAATTTATATCACAATTTTATTTCAAGTGGTTAGATTTATTTCATTTGACCTCAAAGATAAAAACCAAATAAATAGCTAAAAACTGTAGCAACATGTTTAATGGCTAGCATTTAAATAATAACTAGTATGTATATGCAGTTTTAAAATTTGTCAAGCATTTTACAAATATCATCTCATTTTATCCTCATAATAATCCTGGGATATAGGTGATATTAATATCACCATTTTATAGATTTGGAAATTGGCAGTCAGAAGTGATTTAACCAGGACTATACAGACATTATTATTATCTCTGATGCTGGAATTCGAATGTAGATCTTACTGACTCCAAATCTAGCTACTGTGTCAATTGGCTTTTATTTAAGATTGAAATTCTGAAAAATTTCCTAACAATCAAAGCTAAATTAAAAAATACATTGAATAGACTACTCCCAAAGCCATGAATTCACCTTTCAAAGAGAAACTTTGATTACTTTTCTAGTGAACTGTAATCAGAATTCCTCTTTTTTTGCATGGGTTGGATATGCTGACTACTGATATTCCTAAATTCCTGTGATTTTGTAACTTCAGGTTGGAAGGGTCAGTTCAACCGAGTTCAACCCCTTCATTTAGAAGATGAAGAAAATAGAACCAGTAAAAGGAAATGACTAAGTTTCAATACCAGGTCTTCTGCTTCCAAACCCAAAGACAGTATTATATTAACAAAAATCATGTAATTGTATTTGTTGCTTATACTCAAAATCTTTTAAAATTCACATCTCTTCCTCTAAAACCTGCCCCCAAATAACAGACAAATAAGCAAACAAAAATGTTTAGAGCTACTCGAGGGAGTTTAGGTCAGAGGTGAGTTATGACTAAATGACCTAAGCTTTGGTGACCCTCTTGCCTGGAAGGCTTTCCATGGAACTCTGATTTGATAACACAACTGTGTCATTCGTGGCCTCACTTGTTGATAGCCCTATTTCAGAACTTCTTGACCTGAGTCATATCCTGCTGGTTTAATTCCTGACCATAACAAAGTTACATCATTGCTTGTATCGTGTATGCTAATTTTATAGTTTTCTTCTGTAAGAGCTGTTTAATGTTTTCAATAAACTGGCTCTGTCAGTCATCCTGCTGATATTCCCCACCTGAATGTTAATGTATTTTTTTTCTCTACTGAGCCAAATCCATCCCCTAGTGGACAGGGGAACTCAGCACACACAAAAAAAATGAATATGAATAAATAAACACAGCTTAAGAAAACTTGTATGTATTTTTGCTTTGTGAGCACCACACAACTTCAATAGTTTTCTTTTGGAAATTGAAGTACATTTTTAAAAATCAACAGATTTTTAAATGTTTTTTTCTTTCTGTCACTACTTATTTTTCATATACGAACAAAACTAATCCCCCTCAAAAAAAGGGATTGGGACTTTGAAAATAACATTCTACATAAATGACCTGGTAGCCTCACTGACTTCAAATATATGGTTTCTCAGTAATATGCTACACTGTCTTGTGTCTCTCTTTTTTTTTAAAAAGTGTTACTTCTTTTGACAAAGCAGATAAACCTAAGAAAAATTTAGAAAAGGCCATTCACAAATGCATTGCTTGAAAACAATCAACACAATATGAAAGAGTGATTAGTACTGAGAATACATATAACCATGCCCTTTGTAGCTTATCATTTGTAAATAAAAGGCGGGGGGGGGGGGAGACAAGTTATTTTGGCATTATGGGAGGCAGCTTGATGGCCCAGTGGAAAGAGCACTGGCCCTGGAGTCAGAAGGACCTGAGTTCAAATCAAGTCTCAGACATTTGATACTGTGATATTTGGCAAGTCACTTAACCCCTCCCAAAAAAATTACTATCAAATCTTGGTCATAAATTTTTTGACCTGAGATATGTTTTGTTTTTTTTTAGGTTTTTTTTTTACAATTTTTTTCTTATTTTCATTTTCACTGTTAAAGCCATAATGTAAATTGTTCTTTTGGCTCCATTTTCTTCCCTCTGTACCACCTATGACTACTCCCATATTTTTTGGACTTTTCATATTTTTCATTCATTACAATGCAATAATATTTCATTAAATTGATTTACTATGATATACTTTGTCATTTTTCAATTACCAGAGACAGAGACAGGGCAGAGATGGAGAGCAACAGAGAGACAGAGGGAAAGAGAAGAAAGAAAATGGTATGGTAAAGTGTGGTATGGTATGGTATAGGGTGGCTTGATGTGACGTGGCATGTTATGGATGATATGGTATTATACTTTGTGTGTGTGTGTGTGTGTGTGTGTGTGTGTGTGTGTGTGTGTGTGTGTGGTGTGGTTTGGAAAGTTAATTCCTATATATATTAAATGGATTCTCTGATTTTAGTGGCATACAATATTATTGTATCAACACAATTTTTTCTAAACTATTTTAAACTGATTACTAGGTAATTAATTTCTTGTATTTGTATAGTTATGTAACAGTACATTTTGCTATCTATTATCTCATTTGTTTTTCAATATAATTTTGTGATACACAAAACAGGTATCAGTATTCTCATTTTCAACAGATGATGAAACTAAAACACAGAGGTAAAAAATTTGTCCAGGATCACATACCCACTAAGTACCAGAAGCAGAACTAGAATTATCATTCATGTTGAATTCCCATCATAGAATCCAGATCCATATGCCACTGGAGCTAGAAGGGTCTTGAAGGTCATTTGATTCATCTCCTAGATTTATACATGAGGGAGCTCAGGTGTAGAGTAGTAAAGTTACTACTGAAGGATACACAACTATTGATAAAAAAAAAAAAAAAAAAAGCAAAGCCAGAGCCTAATCTCTAGTATGGTACTTCAGTGACCTTTCCATATTATTCTGATGACTCACTCTAGGAGTTCATTGGTTCCTTAAATTCTATCTAAACTTTGTTATTCTCTTATGAAAGAAATGTTATTTTTTCCTTTATTCTTAGAAGTACAAAACTTAAATACTGCCTATTAGCCCCAACTCATACTTGGAAGAATGGTTCATATAAGTCAAGCCTTTTCAATGTAATTTATGTACCTCTAGAATACTTGGTTAGCAATGAAATTGGCTAAATAAGCAGATCTTTGTTGGAAAAGTCAGTCACTATTTTTATCTGCTGTTTTCATTTACCTGGAAAGTTATAGCATTATAAATGTAAACTATAACTGCTGCTATATGTAGTTTGTTGTCACTGATAATGAAAATGCCCCAAAACATGACAAATACCCTCACCCAGGAGAAGTACTTAGCATATTTGTAGAATTCTCACCTTTTTAAAAAAAAAATTATTTATTTATTTTCATCCATTTGTACATGCATATTTCCAAGTTACAAAATTTCCCTTTACCCTCCCTTCCCACCCATTCCCACTCCTCTCAGCAGGGAACAGTCAGGTTAGCATGTGTTTATATATCAACTATACCATGAAATTTCCATGTGCTCCAATTTGCAGTTAGGTGGCTCAGTGGATAGAGCACCGGCCCTGGAGTCAGGAGGACCTGAGTTAAAATCTAGTCTCAGACACATAATAATTACCTAGCTGTGTGACCTTGGGCAAATCACTTAACCCCACTGACTTTGAAAAAAACTAAAGAAAAAGAAAAAGAATGTATGCACACACATACAAGATTGGGGGTAAAAGAAGAGAAAAGTGGACAATTATTGACTGAATTCAGAAGAGTGGAAGGTAAAATTAAGAGATTATATATCATAAAATATTTGTATGAGGAGGAATCTAAAAGAGTGTTTATAATATGATGGTTGGAATATTTTTTACAGAGAATGTGGACTCTGATACTTTAAGAGTCCCAATTTCATCTGTTTCCATAATTCCTCTTCTAACATTATAAACAGTGTTGACAGGAATCCTAGAGATCACCTAGTCTAATCCATACCTAACCTAGAATCCCCTCTTCTGTATAATTTGCCAATGGTCATCGATCATACCCTTAAAGTAGTTCTGCAGAGCAATTCCCAAAGAGGAAGATGAATTTGAGAGAGACTAATGAGTCAATGGCTAGAGTGCTGGAGTCAGAAAGTCTCATTTTCCTGAGTTCAAATCCATCCTCAGACACTTACTAGCTGTGTAATTCTGGGCAAGTCACTTAACCCTCTTTTCCTCAGTTTCCTCATCTATAAAATGAGCTGGATAAGGAAATGAAAAATTGCACCTACACCTTTACCAAGAAAACCCCAAATTAGGTCACAAAGACTCAGATACAATTGAAATGATTGAATAAGAAAACTTAAAAAGTTTATGTATAATATGTATCACCTACATATATCTTTAATTATGGATATATGTATACATACATATACAAAAATGCATATATGTATATGTGAATATATACACATAAATATTACACACTTATCTGATCCATATGTGGGATTTTCTTAGTGTGGGGAATATTCCATTTAGAATTTCCTTTCACATATAGATAAGGAACTTGTAGTTGTAGAAAGCTGTGTAGGACATAGAGGTTAAGTAGTTTACCCATAGATGTTTAACTAGCATGACTCAGAGGTAACACTTCAATCCCAAGGTACTTGACACTTCTGAAGTCAACCCATATCCACTATACCATACTGCCTATCTGCTTACCTAAATAGTTTTATATCAATGTGCATACAAATATTTATAAGAAGTGGTCTCTTGTAATCTTTTTGAGGAAAATACAAAGTCAGAGGACATAAAAGACCTATGCATCAAATACTTCTGAGGTATACTATTTATGGGACCTTAGACAAGTCATTCAACCTCATTATACCTCAATTTTCCCCAACTATAAAAGGAGAAAGTTGAATTAGGTGGTTTCTTAGGTCCCTTCCAAGCTCTTCAGCTAAGATCCTATCATTTCATAAACCTCCATTACATTTTGCTAAGATATTCTTTGATGATTTGGTGTAGTAACCTGGAAAGATTGGACTATGCCAGCAAATTACCCAGTCATATCTACACTGCTCATTGATGACACTCAATATTATTCGATAGAATGATTAATATTCATTCAGAACCCATTGAACATTCTTAAGAAAAATTTCCTAGAGTGCCTGGCCTAAAATCATAAAAAGTCATTTTCCAGGAAAAAAATCAATCCTCATATGCTTACAAGCTGTGTGACCATGGGAAAATTACTTAACCCTGTTTTCCTCAGTTCCTCATCTGTAAAATGAACTGAAGAAGGAAATGGTAAACTATTTCAGTATCTTTGCCAAGAAAACCCTCAATAGGATCACAAAGAGTCATACAAACCTGAAACAACTGAACAACACAAATGGTATATACAATAAGTACATTTGGCAAATGATTATGATATTTTTATCATGTATTATGATATCTTTGTTCATTGCCTCAAATTGTCAATCAAGTCTTGGATTCTTACTTAGTCTTTTTTTTTTTTTGCTTCTTTTCTCCCTTCCTAGAATGCAAACTATTTAAGGACAGATTCCAAAACCAGGCTCCCTTATAACTTTTGTTACTCACACACATTCACAATAAACAGCACACATTAAGTATTCAGTAAAGAGTTGATCATTTACAGTCACAATCATAACTGCAAAGAATATTTTAAATGCTATGCTAAAAATGCAAGTGAGGAAAATCTTCCATTCCCCACAATGTCCAGGAAATAAAGAGACTTTATGGAGACAAGAAACATAAACAAGGCAGGAGGCCAGTTTGGCAATAATTCTATGAGAAGAACATCATTACATGGATATGCCCATAATTCACATCTGGGTTGACCTTAGAAGGAAACAAAGAGTAATGTTCTTAGTTAGACATTTATAACATAAGCACTCCACACTTTGCAGGGAGACTACATCCCACTTCAGCTGTATCTTTCTGTGGGGTATATATTTTTCAGACATGCTTACTGCTTAATGTCCCAATAACTAAAGAATGATTATTTTTAGGCTAGCAAGCAAAAAATTCCATAATCTGTTGAAATATACCGAACCTTTGACTTTTCCTTTTTCTCTCTCCTTTCTTCCCACAATTTTCTAATCCCATCTTACCCTTCCAATTCCCTTCTTACAAATCTACTCCTGTCTTGCCTATCCACCCCCATCTTGCCTTTTTTACATTTCAGATAGGGTTTTCTGAATTTATTATCCTTCATCTCCAACATGTCTCGACTTTGAGTCTGCTCTTGTAGGCAGCTTAAGTGATCTAGGTGGTACAACAACTTGGACTGCCTACCTTGCAGAGTTTTCATGAGAAAAGCATTTCCCATAAATCTTTAAAAATTCTATAGAAATATGAATTATAACAATAATAATTATTATTAACCCCAGGTCTTAAGTTTTTTCCTTAGACTGTTCATCACTGAGAACACTCCAGGAGTGCTATTTGCTCTGGTTCTTTTTTCTCTCTTTCATAACACCCTCACCAATATATTAGGGAGAAGAGAAACTTTAGAATACATAGAAAACTTAAAACCTTTCACATCTTATGTAGTTTGGCTTTGTTTTCTGGAGCTTAAAGTTATTCTTTTCAACTGGAACAATGTCCTACATAGACTAAGGATATCTATATATTACAAAAATAACTGGTAAAAGATTAATATAGGATTATTGACCTCCCAATATGAAGTTACTGCAACTGTATAACAAATTAGACATGAAATAATATACATTAATAAAGTCAAACTTTTTCCCCTTTCCAAAATAAAGCTAACATTCAGTGCAGAGTTTATTCCTTTTTGCACTATTTGAATACGTTTGAATTCTCAATTGAATTCTTCATTTCACACTTGATTTTCTCACCAAATACTTGCTTCTCTGAATAACTATAAGAAAAATGCAAATAAAAAGTTAGACCAATATCTCATTGGTTAAAAACACTATGCAAACAAATTACCATAATTGATTCCTTGATCTAGTATATGTAGGAATTGTTGTGTTATTCATCAGATATTATCATAATTCTTTGTTCAAGGAACAAGAATAAACAAGCTATAACATATCAATTGTTATGTAGACTTTAGGGCTTAGTAGGATAAAACTTGATAAAAAAATACTCTAAGGTATATTTCATGCTTCTTTGTAAATGACTTGACATGCTATCTATAAAATCTGTAAAGGCAGTACATAGCTACTCTCCAAACAGCTAAAATAGAAGCCCACATAGTATCAAAGGTTACCCTGCAATTCCAAGCATTTAGTCACAGACCTGTTTTATAGTACTTTTGCTTCAATTACAAACTTCAGTTATAGTGTGATAGGGTATATATTATGCTGGATTTGCAGCCAGGAAAAGTTGAGTTCAAATCTCAGCTTCCATTTACTGCCTGATTAACAGTAAATCACAAAGTCTATAAACCTCAAGCAACCACCTAGGACATATGCACTAAATTAGAAATAACTTGTGTTCTCTTATTGAAAGGGACATCTAGATGAATTAAGGACCAACTAAGTGGTGTGATAGATAGAACACTGATCCTGGAGTCAAGAGGACCAGAGTTTAAATCTGACCTCAGACACTTGACACTTATTGACTGAGTGACCTTGGGCATGTCACAACCCTGGTTGCCTTGCATCCAGGGAAATCTCCAATCCTGCTTCATATCTAACTACTGGACCCAGATAGCTCTGGAAGAAAAAGTGAGACTGTGACATCACAGTACTCCCCTCACTCAGATCCAGTTCACATAGATGTCATGGTATCACCTTGCTGATGTCATGGTCTTCTTCAAGAATGAAGGACAAAATTCACAAATCCTTGGAAGGGATTTTAGTTTGGTCTACCTAAATGAAAGAGAACCTTAGGAAGCTAGAAGCTTGAAATCAGTCATTAAATCATTCAACAATTATTGTGTGCCTTCCCTTCAGTGCTACATTAGCATACTTAGTAATCCTGGAACCGACAAAAAAAAATCACAGAACCACTGATAATCTGAGGGAGATTCAGGTTGTAAATCTTGAAAATTGAATAGAAATAAAATTATTCTTATTGGAAGTTTAAATGTTCTAATTGATCAATGCCTAAACTCTTGATTTTTGCTTTGATAGAATGTATATATATATATATATGCATATATACATACTCATTTTTATATAGATAATATATTCACATGAATGACAATATATAACTATTTTCATATTCATTAGAACATATAACCATTCTATGAATACATATATAAATATGATATGTGTATGTGTATATACATGCATATAGGCAATGTTCCAACATGATCTACAGGAGAAATCCTGGGACAAAAAAATTCTCAAAGACTTCAGCCTGTCATATTTCTATTGATTCAACAAGCAGGGTTTATAGGAATCTTCAAGTGAATATCTAGAGGTAATATCTGGAACCTCTGTAGTCATACTGATCTTTGGCTTCTATTAAAATAATGGAAAGGCAATATAGCTGCATTGTCTAGGTGGTTTCCTCATTGAAAAGGAAAAGGGGTGGGGAATTTGGATTAGATTCTCTCTCAGATCCCTTCCAAATCTCTGATCTTATGGTTAGGGATAGAAACCAGGTAGTTTTCTTATTTCTCTCTTCTCAGGGCAATAATGTCTGACAATCAAAGTAAAGAACTGGTACTATGTAGTTCTCTGTCATTATTTCTACCATATTCTACCACTCCCTGCCAAATTTTGCTATTTTAGTCAGTTTTTGGTGCAGAAGCAATGGACTTCTGTGTAGGTTTTATTCATTAGCACATCGCTGAATTAAAAGTATTTCAAAACCTTCCACTTGAAAAGAAACTTTGGGGGATTTCAAATGCCTGAGCTCACTCATCCCTACTATTTAAACAATTAAGTCCCATCTGCTTTTCCTGAATTAAAATGTGCAAATAACCCAAGCAACTGTTCATATCCCAACAGCCAATCTCTGTCGAATGGCTCAATATATTGTAACAAAAAGTGAAGGACTATTTTTTTTAATCAAATTTAATACTAAAAAATTTACACTGTTCAAAGTAAATTCTCTGCTTAGTAGATAACAGAAGGTATGGCCAAACTTCCATAAAGACTAAAGAAAGGGATATGCTGTTTTGGACCAGATAGCCAAATGACATTTCCTGAACACTTTTATACTGAGGAAGGTACACATATAGAAGAAAGTTGGGGCAATTCCGAATATCAGAGAAGCAACCAACTAGGATTTGTCTATTAGAGGTCTTCCCATAGAAGTTAGAAGACTACTTGTATAAATTATACAATGTAGTCTTTTTCGGGTACAGATTTTACCAGACCTCTGGTTTTCCTTCCTACTCTGAGATTCTGATCTTCAGAATCTCAGAGCCTTCATTGTATATCATATTTTCTATTTGTAAAATAGATATTCCCAAACATCTGGAAAATGTGTTAATTTTATATCCTATCAATAAGTGGCAGCATGGAATAATGGATAAAGAGCTGACCTCAAAGTCAGAAAAACCTGTGTTCTGTCCTCTTTCTTACACACATGTGACCTGAACCAAGTCACCTAATCTCTCAGTTCTCTAGAAAATTCTAAGATTATAAATTGCAAAAGAAGGTGCCAACCTACATAGGTAGAGGGAATTTCCTCCCTTGGAATTCTCTATAGCAATTAAATCACAGGTCCAGTCCCTATCCTTTCCTCCCAGTCGCAGAATATACATGTTCTCTAGCAAATAGAAATATTTTTTATCTTAAAATTGAGTATCACTGACTGCTTAACCTTTTTGAAATTTTATTATTGCATGACTATCAAAAGTCTGTATGACAAATTGTGACCATGGCTGCTATTCTCTAAACCAATTCATTATTGAAACTTTAAATTATGCTTGGCACTAGAATACACTATCTCCTGATAGACATGAGAAAATGCTGTGAGGCAACAGAGCTCGGGAACAGAATGCCAGCCAATTGTGTAATCTAAATGTAAAAGAATTTATTAAACTCACAACAGACTAAACCTGATTTTCCCCAATGACTCAGCAACTCTAAGGCAAAATGCATTGATAATCAGAGTAAGAAACACAGGCCTGCTAAGAAATAACTAGTTCCCCAATAATTTCCCTGTGCAAATTCTTTTTGTCAGAAAAAATATGACCAATGCTACACATTTGCAGTGTATGTTACCTACCAGGTATTAATATAAAATCCTCACGTGTTAAATGACAGAAAATGGAGAAAAGTACTCATACAGGGCAAGTAAAGACATTATACTTACAAGATTAAAAAAAATTCCCAGAGGACACAAGGGTAAGAGGCACCAAAAGAGCTAGTCCTCTGTATAAAGATGTAGAAGAGAATTTTATGTAAATGGGGCCAGGAAAATGCTTCAGGTACATAAAAATATGTATTAGTGCAGGTGGGGGTTGAGGAATTTCCAACTATATTTTGGGCATGTCCATGTTTGTCACTGATCTTAAATGCTCAGGATGGCTTAGTCTTTGCCTTTGTAGTAAGCTCAATAATAGAAAAGAATGCACAATGAAAAAGAATTCTAAACAAAGCCAAATGAAGAGACAAGAACAGTTGATCCCTATAGTCCTTTTAAATCATATTTCTACGATGTTATCTCAGGATTGGTGTTATTCAGTTGTTCGATCATGTCAGACTCTTTGCGATCCTATGTACAAAAGTTCATGGGGTTTTCTTGGCAAAGACACTGGAATGCTTTGCCATTTTCTTCTCCTACGGGTTAGTGTTCAATAGGCAAAAAGAAGTTGAGTGACTTGTCCAATGTCATATAGGGAAGTTTCTGAGTCTAGATTTTAAACTCAGGTCTTATTGACTCTGAGCCCAGTATGTTCTTCACTGTAGCACCTAGTTTTTACAACTAATTAATCTCATTTGTTAATTATCCCCCTATCTACAACATATCTTATTAATTTTTATCATCCAAAATTCTAAGGTAAATGTTAAATGTCTTTTCTCATTATTATAAGTGTAGCCTTATTATGTTAGTTCGACACAACTCTATTTAAGTAGATACTATTTAGTAAAGTAGGGAAATGGCTTTCCCCATTAGTACTTATGTCACCATATATTTCTAAATTGCTGATCTTCTAGGAATAACTAAATATTTAATTTATAGGTTATATGATTTATTAACAATGATCAAAATAGTTCAAAATTATGAAGAACTATAATACTATAATAAGTAATGGTCTGAAATATTTCTAACTAAAACAATAAATACAGATGACTTTTCCTTTATTTTGGACATATGGTTCCACTAGTTCATTCATGATACCAAATGGAATTTCTTCTCAAGAATTTTCTTTGTTCTCTACATAAGAGAAAGCTTAAATCAGTTCCAAATCCATATTATCTAGCTTCTTTACAGCCAATGAAAGGAAAAGTTTCTCTTCATCTTCTATTAATCCACCATTTTCAATAGTCTTTCCAAAACGGCAATTAAAGTCACCATTACTGCAACAATCCATTTGACTCTTGAAGCTAAATTAATAGTAACTATAGTCTTTATAAGAGAGGCTTTTGAAATAAGTGTTATAATACTGTGACTCCATGTTATGGGTTCTAAAAATGAATCAAATTTTAGAACCCATAACATGGAGTCACAGTATTATAACACTTATTTCAAAAACAACCAAGCCCAGAATATCTATAAGCAGTAACTGTAGGATGCTAATAATTGCCTTATTTTTAGAAGTAACAAGACATATAAATCTTAGAATGGTAAATTTAGAGCTATAAAAAAATCTAGTCTAACCATTTTATAGATGAGGAAACTGAGAGTCAAAGCAGTTAAATGATGTGCCTTGTCATACAAGTAGTACATAGAAGTGCTAAGATTTTACTTCAGGTTACAGTATTCTATATCCATCACCTTTAACACAGTGTCATACTGACTGGTCTTGCAATCAAGAACAGCTAGGTTTAAGCCTTGCCTTCAACTCAAACTAGCTATGTGAATTTGAGTATAAATTCTAAGAGACTATAAACTTCTATAGACTAAAAGATTAAGTTCTCCTAAAGTTTCAGACAAATTGCCAAACTAAATTGGTGAAAGGAACTTTCCAAACCCACTGAACTAAAATGTATACCACCAAAATCACAGGGAAAGACCAGATACATAGATAGATACATACAAACATGCAAAGATACATGGATAGATGATAGATAGATTAAAAATGAGGAGTTACTGATCACAGTGACTGAAATTGCTCTTTGATTTGAGCAAGTTATTAAATTCAATTCACCAAACATATTTAAGTAGCTAACATGTAATGTGCTAGACAGCAAGAAATGTACCACGTTTAATCCAAAACAGTCTCTGATCTTATGCAATTTATTTTATTTATCTGTAACATTAGTGCTTTTAAAAAGGGCAAAACAAAGTGCTATGTGAGGTATGTAGGAGAAAGCAATGACTATGAATGTCAAGGAAAATAATAAAAATTAATCCTATAGAAAGGTTCTCAATTGTGTTTCTTTTTAAAGAAGGGGTAGAAATTAAGCAGTCAAAGAAAAAAATAGAATATAAGCATTAGGAATGGCGTGGAAAAAGGAACAAAAATAGGAAATTCAGGCCATTTGAGGAAGACAAATTATCATCCATTTTTTCTTGACTGCAGTGTGTTACAAGAGAACATTGTAAAGGTACAGTAACAAGAAATCATGAGAGTCCTTGAATGCCTGGTACAAGAACATAAACTTTACAATGAAATCACTATAAAGTTAGACATAATTAAACTGCTCTCTCAGCAGTGTGCTAAAGCATACTTAATCTCTAAACTATCCAGTTGGCCTAAATCAGACAACCACTGTTCATTACAAGCAAGACTACTGAAATCAGTGTCAAGGTGGCACAACTGTACCCACCATACATAATCACCACACATTGAGGGCTTAACCTAAAGGGGAAAAAAGACAGAAAACAATAGATTGGAAGAAAGTTGTAACCTCTGAGCAAGGACTAATGATGGTATTTACACTCAGACCTGATGCCAATGACTTACTTATTTTTGAAAAGGAATCCAGAGTTTTAAAAGACATAACACAGGGGCCTGAACTTCAAGGTCAATCCAGTGGATCTATTATGATAGAATTCCCAAAGCAGGACCTTGATCTGATAGAACTACAAGAAACAATTGATAAGTATGGAAATGCAGAAGAAACTACTTGTAAGTCAAATGGAAAGTTCAGTAAGTATCTAATAAGCACTCATAAGTGCCACTTAGACATTGTACTAAGTGCTGAGTATACAAAAAGAAAAGAAAAGTAAATAGTTTACAATTCTACTTGGGTAAAATACATGTGCAGGTAAACACAAAATATAGACAAAGTAAACACAAAGTCATTGCAAGAGGAGGAAAGAGGACTAACTCCTGGGTTCATGGGGGGAAAATCATGTAGGAGATTTGATTTAAGTTGAATTTGAAGTGAGCTAGGATTCCAGAGGGTGTAGTTAATAAGTGAGACCATTCCAATCATGGGAGAAAGTTTGTGAAAAGAAGGAGACAAAGTGTCATTTACAGGAAACAGCAAATAGATCGATTTGGCTGAAGCATAAATGTATGAAATTCTTGTAGATTAGAAAGTTGGTTTCTCTTCCCCTGCCCAACCCATTCTAACCCTGGCTATAGTCAACTTTCCGTGCCTTTCTAAGGAATATGATATTCAAACTCTAGTCTCAGTGAAGTATGTTCAGGTAATTAGCACATCACAAAGAGCTTCATTGCACCCTCACTACCAAATTCATCAATAGTCACTAAAAGGGTATCACTAATAATAAAGACCTGTTTGTCCAATAAACACAGTCCCATTTAGAACAAATGTAGCTCCTTTCACGTGTACTGCTTGATGCATAATTTATTATACTTCATCTCAACTATATATCTTAACTTTGTATTGAATAAAAGCACCTGAAAATTTTTTCTAAATATTTGACAATGTAAAATAATCACTGCATATGTCTGCCTGAGAATAACTGAACACAAAGCAAGGTCTTAAGCATTTAGCATGTAAAATAACCTTTCACAGAAGTAACAGTGACATGATTAGATAATCCAATAAAATATTTCCATCTGAAATTGTAAAACATTTTCTCATGCCTAAAATCATTATACTGATAATTGCTCATTTTCTAATCTATGCATACCTATGGCTAAATATCTTCAAGTTATCTTTTTTCTATCTCTGTAACTTTACCAACAACTGCCACTATCTACCTCATCTAAATGTATCTAATATTCTGTACATTTATTTAAAACCCAGAAACCTGATTAAACATTCTATTTTCCTTCAATCTTTAGAGCATCTACATTCCTATTTCTACCTTCTCCCATTACCATAATTCCAAAAGAATAATGTATGGAACTGTAGTATTTGCTGACAAAATTAATGTCACCATTAATTATATAGCTATATAGTTTCGGGTATATAAGTAACTTTTCATTGAAGATATTTTCAGGTCTTATCAGTATAGAAAAATCAAAGAAAATAAGTGGAAAAATTACACAATGGTTTTAATATAAAAAGGGCCTTTATACCTTCTATATGCAGAGAGACTAGCTAAAGAACACATAGAATTTCTAGCCAGTGGGGCCCATAAAATGATCAGAGATTATCATGGAAAGAATTTAACAGCACTTATTTATTTTTGAGACAGTTTTCCCTAATCAATACCGCTATACATCACCCTCTAAAAGTAACAAAATAGTATGGATTCTACCATAGTTAACTCTGATATCCCAGATTAAGTGTGTCAGCTTATTTGTACCTTGTCTTTTCAAAAAAACAATCAGAATAATAACATGGATTGTTTGACTCATATTTCTTTGATTTCTAAGTTTTAACTTTCCCAAAACAATTGAATTGGTTGATTAATGTGTACATTCTTTGAATCTCAGCACAGTTTCAGAATCTATCAGAATATAATAAAACCCTTTAAATTTTAATTTCCAGTAGACATTTATTGTTAAGCTAGCTCTATGATTTCCCTATATTTTTATAACTCAGATCTATTCACTTATCCTGCACTATTTTGTCTGATCAACAATAAAAGTCTTTTATTGTCTTTTTCTTACATGAAAAAAATGATTAACAATTTTAAAATCAGAGGGAAAAAAAACCTCAAACCATCCTTCATGTGCAATTTGGTCATTATTAGAAATAATATGAAATCAAATGTAGAAATTACCAAGAGAAGAAATCCAAATACCATACTGTAAAATAATACAGATGTCTCCTTATATACATTTTACCTACAAAAATAAAATAAATAATAATGTTAAATAATGTCTTTGTGCCTAAAACATTTTCAAAGCATCATTTTCTGAAAAAATTAACAGGTTAATATACCCAAGATCACCTTTTACTATATGTAACAGCCAGGACATATTCATTTTTCAATTCTAAACAAATTACTACTTTAGAGTTATTATTCCAGTCTGCTCTTTTTTCTTTCTCTGTTTAATAACATCTTTACTGTTTCCATAACCATGTGATAGCCTTGGGTCTTTTTTTAACCTGACTTGAAAGTAAAGCATTTCCGCATATAAACATTTTCAATAAAATTGACTAGCAATTCCTCTCATTGCTCATGTTTAAATGTTACTAAATGCCAGCCTTCTGGGCCCTAGTTGTCAATCATTTCAAAGAATCCAGAAGTAAATAAAAAAAAAGATTAATTTAACCATATTTTCATTATGACCTTGAAATTATTATCTAATAATGAAAAAGATGCCTCTGCTCTTACTGACCTTTTAGGAACCCATTGTGATTTCTGAAGAACATGAAATAAAATCAGAATTTATTTTATTATGACTTTAGGGAATTCTCAAAATGAAAAACATTTATGAAAAATATCCTGTGAATAATAACACAAATTCTCTCATTTATCATTTTATTCTTCAAAACATGTCATTCCATACTCATATAATTTACCCAAAGTCTTAATTTCTTAGTACCATATGGCTATTAAAATTTTGATAGAGTTTTCATTTTCAAATATACTTATCAGAAAATAATTCACTTTGTTAAAATATTTAACCAGATTCACCAGTAAGCTCCCTAGAGCAATAAAACTAAAATTCCCAGCAACTATTCACAAACAGGTAAAATGGGAGCAAGTAGAATTCATCTATGAATTGACAATTATTACAGGCTAAAGCTATCCATTAGTAATGCAAGCTTTCCATAGAAAAAGATTAAAGACAGAAATAAAATTATTTCCACGAATCCAAGGATTCTATATATTGCCATTTTTAATGACAAGCATAAATACCTGCTTGTAGAACAATGGACCTTACAAGATAAAGTTAATTAATTTATACTTGTCAGCATCATACTCCCATATGATAAATTCTGCCAGTTTACTTAACACTATTATTCTAAAAGTTGGATATAGTATGTATTTTGAGTCAAAACATGGATTCAAATACTATCTCTCACATACACTAATTCTGTAACCAAAGGAGAGCCCCATCTTGATTCTATAGGAATCTTTAAGCTTCAGACTATGAAATGCTAATCACATGAATGGAGGGATTCTTAACACTAGGAGTTCTCTACAGTGATAAAATTCAAACTAAAACAAAAAACTTACTACAATGAACAATAACACCAATCTAAAGGAGTTAAAATATGATTATATGAATGACCCTTGACAAAATAATGACCCCAAAGTGCTTAGGAACATAATTGTGCTACATGTACTTGATAATAGTTTCTCTAAAGATATTCTATGCAAGGAATGGAATTTTTAAAGATAAAGAAAAAAAAGTATGGATCCATCCATTCTTCTACAAATTTAATTTTTTTGTGTAAAAACAACTGGAATAGGAAAATGAATTCTTCCTGTGCATAACAGTAAAATTCAGATGAAGACATTTTGTAAATAAATGTTATGTGTTAACATATATGAAGTTGATTTCTTTTTTATTGCTAAATAGCACAATGTTCCAAAATTTCCTTTCAGAGAAGTTTTCACCATCAGGTTCCTTGGAAAACATCCCAAAGCCCCACACTTACTACTTCACACCAAATACTTTTACCATGAGAAATTGCACAGTGATACTATCTCTCAACCCAAAACTTCCATCCTGTTCTTTTATTCATTGCAATCCAGAAGGCTTTAAGCACAAACCATCTATCCATTTCCTACCTAGCCTATCAATATAAGATCCATGATTGCAAACAGACTGTAAATGTAGTATTTCTGGCATGCTGAACTCTGTTAGCCAGAATCAGTCTTACATAATTTGCAAAAGAAGAGGCTTCAGAGTGAATATAACAACTATAAGAACTACTACCATTTTTCCCTCAAAAAGAGACAGCCAACAATAGTACAGAATCTGCAAGTCTACTTGTTCAGATGAAAACTGGTCTGAAAACTGGTTTCAACTTGCATGTTGAACTAAGCATCCAATTTCCCTTACTTTTCCACAAATCTGATTCACAATTCTAAAAACAACAACAAATCCTCAATGCCTAAATTATGAGATCACACACACACACACACACACACACTCTTTCCAAAGGAAAAAAATGCAAATTTTTTTTACCTGTATTCCTGTCTGGTAAGATACAGCAATGCTTCTGCAGAATGCCAGGCAAAACCTATTTGAAAACAAATAAATAAAACAATACATGTAGTTACCATTAGGGAAGAAAGAAGTATCTCATTAACTGCTGAAACTGTTTCTCTAATAAGGTCATTCAGTGTTGTTCAAAGTCATCACATTGAGAACAGTCTAACAAATTGAACAGTACAAGAGAAAATGGGTGACAAGCATTTTTCATTTAAAAGGTTAATCAGAGAAGTGTACATGTTTATATGTTCTTATTGAACTGATAACAGCTCAGTTTAATGTATATTCATTCTGGATATGGCTAGTATCTGTAAACTTCATAGAGGATTCTAAGGGGAGGGTAAATGAATGATTGGTAATCAATTTTTGAGAAACTTTGTTAAAAACCACACAATCTTACAGACTGATACTAAAATTGTCCTAAATAACACACTGGGATCTATTGCTTCTGCTTTCTAATTCAAGAATTATTTGAACAAGAGAAAATCTGAAAGTAAAAATACTCCCAATCAAAATTAATGGTAAAAAGAAAAAAAATTCTTATTTCCAAGGGTTTTAAAGAATAAAATGAATAAAGATATTTTTAATTTCCTCCCAGAAAATTCAACATATAACTTATCAACCAAAAGGATTTTGTAGGAAATCATTTTTCAGTGCTTCCCATGATGTATAAAATAATGCTCCAACTTGTATATGATCATATTGAATACACAAGTCAAAAGCAAACAATTACAATCCTCATTATTTTTTCAGTTATCAAGCATTTACTGTTGTTTGCAGAGTACCATGCTGGGGAGATAGATGAAAAAAGAATACTAACAAAGAAAAGGAAGACAGTTTTCACTTTTGAGAAATTGACAATCTGGACAAGTTTCTTTCAACTTGACAGCACAAGGCAGGCATTCAATAAATACTTGTTAGAGTGAATTTAATTATGGAATTTCTCTAAGGAGTGACTACTGTCCCCTCTCTGTGCCAAGAAAAGAACTCCTTCTGTCTACATACCTCTACTCAATTTTACCTAAATTATTGTAGTCAATGTGAAACAATTTCAGTCCAATAATGTATTGCCCATTATGGAAGATACAAAGTCTTAGGTATGGGCCTTCTTCTCAAAAAGTTTTCAATATAGTTTTCCAGTAAATGCCCATTAAAATTATGATAATCACAATATCAACTCAAACTTAAAGTACTTTAAGACTCACAAAAATAGTTGAGTGATTATTAAAAAAAATTTCCAATTTTCTGCTATTCTTCTTATCTTGGCTACATTTATTTTAGTTGTACAAAATTTTTTAATTTAATTAAAATTATCCATACTTTACAACTAAATTTGCTTTTCCTCTATTGTATATTCACATATTGTTTACCTAACCAAAAGTCTGAAAAGAAATTAAAATTTTTATAAACAATTTCTCAGATAAAGGACTCATATCTCAATTGTATAAAGAACTTTGTCAAATCTATAAGAATGAGTCATTAACCAATTGATAAATGGTCAAAGGATGCCATTTTATATCTATTAAATTAGCTTAAATGATTGAAAAAGAAAGGGGAAAAATATTGGAGGGGATGTGGAAACATTGGAACATTAATTCATTGTTTTTTGGAATTGTTAACTAATACAAATATTTTGGAGATCAATATCAATACCAGTTTGATTTACAAAGGTGATGGAAAAAAGAATAGAACCTATATGTTCTAAAATATTTATAGCACTCTATTTGTGATGGCAAAGAACTGGAAATTGCAGGGGTGCCCATCACTTAGGAAATGGCTGAAAAATCTGTGATAAATGATCGTGATATAATCCTACTGTGCTATAAGAAGATATGAGTTCAATGATCTTAGAAAAAACATGGAAACACTTGCGTAAGATGATCAAGAACAAAATGAATAAAACCAACAGAACACTGTATATAATAATAGTGATATTGTTTTAAGAACAACTTTGAGCAAGTAAGTTATTGTGATTATTATGAACACCCAAATTAACTGTAAAGGATATATGAAGAAAGATATCCATATCTAGAGAAAAAAAGAATATAGAATAATTTACATATGTACACATATATATCCATACATATGTGTATACATACATATATGTGTCTACCATTGTGTCTAATGATAGCCATCTCTATGGTGAGGAGAAGGAAGAAAATGGGGAAAAAGAATTTTATATGATAGTTTATTATATCTTTTAAAAGAATAGCAAATTGTATATAACAGATTTGCAGTTCATGTATAATCATCTTTTCAATATAATGTTGTAGAAATGTTTTATTTCATAAATTAAAAATGAAATAGAAATTTTTAAAAAGAATAAGTATTATACTGTATTTTTCCCTATTTCTGCTACAGGAATTTCTATTTAATAAATCATACAACTTAAACTCTACCCTCCTCATTACTTCCCTATTAGTGTTGAAGATGCCACTATCCTCTCAGTTACCCAGACTCAAAACCTTAGTGCCATCTTTGACTCCTTACTTAAATTATTCCCTCCAACTTAATCCCCAATGTATTCATTCTGTTATCAATTCATTGTTTCTATCTTTATACTATAACTTTTATATATACCTTCTCTCCATTCAAACAGCAGTTACCCTGATTACAGGCCCTCATCACCTCATTTTTTTTTCAATAGCCTTCTAGTTGGCCAGTCTCCCTGCCTCAATCCTCCACTAATCTAAGTGATCTTAAAATTTAGGTCCAGGGGGCAGTAGGTGGAGCAGTGGTTAGAGCACCAGCACTGGAGTCAGGAGGACCTGAGTTCAAAACCGACATCAAACACTTAATATTTACTTATTTCTGTGACCTGGGCAAGTCACTTAACCCCATTGCCTTGCAAAAGCAACAACCAAAAAAAAAAAGTTTAGGCCAGATCTTCTTGTCCCCTCTCCAAAAAATGTCAGTGGTTCCATGTTACCTCCATAATCAAATACTTTTATTTGACTTTTAAATTCCTTTGCCACCTGGCCTTTTCTCACCTTTCCAGTCTTTAATTTTTTCCTTCTTTCTATTACTCCAGAGTCCAGAAACACTGGTCTCCTTGCAGCTATTCACACAGTTTACTCCAGTTCTGACCTTTGTCTCCCATGCTTGGAATGCTTTCCTTCCTCAGAATTGCTTGATTTCCTTCAAAACAGTTAAAATCTCACTCTTTGAAAAAAGTTAAGCTATCTCCTTTCCCATCTAATGCTTTCCCTCTGATATGACTTGCGATTTTTACTATTTATGTTTATAAATACATATACAGATATGCCTATACATGTCTACATGTTTGTATGTATAAAAATATCACACAGAAATACTTGTGTGTTTACATATTTACAAATACATTAGTATATTTACAAACATTCATGTACATACACATATATGTGTACCCTCTATGTGCTTAATTTTTTTGGTTAGTGTAGGGAGGTTGGTTTGTTGTATTAGAAACCTCCCTGAAGATAGAGACTTTTTCCTTTCTTTATAACAGAAGTATTTAAAATAATGCCTAGGACATAATGAAACAATAGCTGCTTGGTGACTCACTAACTAAGGCTTGGGGTTGTCTTTGTTTTCTCTCTTTAATCTCCCAATCAATCACCAGATGCTACTGGGGTTTATTGTTGATGTTGCTTGTTTTATTTTGTTTTAAACAGTTCTTACATCTGCTCTTCCTTTGAATTGTAACTATCACCCAACTCAGGAACTCTTAGCCTCACATCCTTTTAATAATGGAGTCTTAAGTCTTCACCCCAAGCACTCTCCTTACTAATCCATCCTATTCACAATTGTCAGATTAATTTTCTTTATTTACTACCTTAATTACCTACTCTTCTGTCCAAAGAATATCAGTGATTAGTCCACCTTATCCCTGATTATTAGTCATAGAGAAAGACAAGACACTGTTCTTGCTTAACAGTCTATATAGGTCATCACTGAGTGGATATTACCCTAAATGTCATTTACACTATTTAAACACCGAATATGGTGCTCTTAGAGTATAGCTTTACTCCTGTGGTCCTCCTCGAAATAATGTTTGCCCTTCATTCTCAAAGACCATGACATCAGGGAGGTGATGCCATGACAAGCAGATGAATCGGATTTGAATGAGGAGTGCTGTGCTAAGTCACCAGTCTTACTTTCTCCTCCAGAGCCATCTGGGTCCGGTGGCCAGATATGAATCAGGGTGATTGGAGATGGCAAGGCAATAAGAGTTAAGTGACTTGCCCAAGGTCACACAGCTAGTCAGGGTCACATGTTTGGTGCTAGATTTGAATTCCCATTCTGATTCCAAGGTCAGTGCTCTATCCACTGTGCCACCAGCTACCCTGGTCCTCCTCATAACTCAAAATGGAAATTTTTCCCATTCCACTTATGCAAAGCAGTATCTTTCTCTTACACTACCAATGTCATTTGCTCCACTGTCACCTCTTCCATGATACATCCCTCTACACTTTCCTCAATAATAGTTTTTCCCTTCTTCATTTCATTTAGTATTCTATATGCACTCATATTGTAATATGATATAGTCACTTATGTTGTGTGTGATCCATCTCACCCCCCAAAACATAAACATTTCCACTACAAAGAGTTTCATGAAGGCAGGAGCTGTATCTTATCTAAATATTATATCTCCCAATCCCAAGCACACTGAGAAGACAGACACAGTCTGATTAATAAGCATTTGTCAGACAAGTTTTTCAGATAAAACTGAGAAACTTCTCTAAGTTTCCTATTTAGTAACATACAAAATATTTACTATTTAACTGAAAAAGTTTGGTTGTGATGCTGGGGGGTGGGGTTGGGCAGGGTTAGGAGGGGTAGGTAGTGGGGAGAGACAGGTATGCTGAGAGTTCAAAGAAATTTTCTGCGGGTATAATCTATTGTGGAACTTACTTTTTATTTTCTTTTGGAGAGTAATTTTTGTTCACTTATTGTGCTCATATCTAATCTTGACAACTTCCTCCTAGCCCTGCTCCCAAAGAAGCCTTGTGTATTTAGTCTCAGACTTACTCTTGGCCTTTGAGTATACTGAGCACGCACCACCACTGCCTTGCAGCAGATTTAGCTAAAGGGTACAGGAAGGCACTATTATAATAGGTTTATTTCTTCCTCTCTGAGGGATTTACAGAAGACAGCAACAGAGAATGAAATTATCCTTCCTCCCCAAAGGCGCTCTTAAAAAGTTCAATTCCTGTCAACCTGTCTGCTTAATGTGTGTGCTCAGCTGCTAGGAGTAATTGTGAGCCATTGTGCCCTGCAATGCCACGGGCAGGTGAGGTTAAAGAAAATGGCCTTCAACCTTGTAACCAACCTTCTCCATCAAGTCATGCCTCGTTTCATTGAGAAACAAAATTCCATTACTCACCATCAATCTTCTCTTCTCCCCAAAACTCAAGGAAATCTTCCTGATTATATCTACTAGTCATTATATGCATGTATGCATATCATGTCTTATCAACTAGATTAAAAACCCTTAAGGACAGATCCAATTGAAGGTCTGTCTGCCTATTCCATGGAAACTTCTCTGATGATGCTAGACACTCTCACTTCCCCATCTCTAATGGGCTTATTATTTAAACTATCCAAATGGAAGCTTCTTAATATCTGTCTTAACCTCTACTTGTATGTTAAAAACCATTTACCATTCTATTATATGAGTGAAAACATGTTACATATCATACAAATCATTTAACTATAAAAGGGGCTCTCTTTGCATATAAGTAATTATATGAGTTCTTATTGATGATATTTGTTCAATAAACATAAAAATGTGCACATCTTCTTTAAGCTACCATTTTAGAAGAGTAGATACTTCTCCCCCCCAAAAAAAAAATCACATGAGCAATGCTCACAATACTTTGGACCTTCTTTTGTGAGAATTGCTTTGTGAAATAGAACATTCCCAGGACCAGATTGATTCAAGAGTGAATTATAAGGACAATTAATTCCAATACCATATAAACTATTTGAAAAATAATCAAAAGAGTCCTATCAATTATTTTATAACACAATATGATATTGATACCTAAACCAGGAAGAGGAAAAACAGAGAAATAAAACAATAGACCAATGTCTCTAACCAAAATTGGGAAAATTTTAAATAAAGCACTAGATTATATACTGTGACCAAGGAGGATTTACATCAGGAATGCAGGAATGGTTCAATATTAAGGAAACTATCAGCATAATTGACCACATCAATAACAAAAACAACAAAAATCATGTATTACCTGAAGAGATTTAGAAAAACCTTTTTGACAGAATACATTTATTCCTATTAAAATATTAGAAAGCATAGGGATAAGTGGAACTTTCCTTAAAATAATAAATATCAACCTAAAATTGTCAACAAGCATGTTCTCTAAAAAGGATAAGCTAGAAATCTTTCCAATAAGATCAGGAATGTAGCAAGGATGTCCATTATCACCACTATTATACAATTTTGTTCCGGAAATGCTAGCTAAAGCATTAGGGCAAGAAGTTAAATAACAGAACTAAAAGGGCAATATATCCAGTGACCATAATAACATACAGGAAATCAGCAGTAAAAGGCAGGTAAGATCCAGATTAATAGCAATGACTAAACTTACAATATAGTGCTACCTAAACCAGGAAGAAAAAATAGAAAGAAAGAAAACAATAGACCAACTATCTAATCAAAGCAGATAATGAAAAACATTTTCCTGTACTTGGAGGAAGAAAGGAGGAGTAGAGGTGCAAAGAAAAAACATTTTGTTGGTCAATTTTGTTTAATTTTTTTTCCATTCTTTTTTTTGCAAGGCAAGTGGGGTTAAAGTGGCTTGCCCAAGGCCACACAGCTAGGTAATTATTAAGTGTCTGAGATCGGATTTGAACCCAGGTACTCCTGACTCCAAGGCCAGTGCTTTAGACACTATGCCACCTAGCCGCCCCTTTTATCCCTTTCTTACTAGCAAATTTCATCTGTGGTTCATTTTAATGACTGTAATATAAAAAAGACAAGTCACCAATAAAACATAAAAATGGAAAATAAACACTTTCCAAGTCAGTGTATGAACTACACATGAGAAACATATTAATTGCTATATTATCACATCTCATTTAGAAATGAAAAATGTATTAGCTGATTTGATCAGTCACCTTTTTTCACAAGACTGGATTCTTTGAAAGAGGCAAAAGTCATCTGGATTCAAATCCAAATTTTGTGCCCCTTGAAGATTATTATAAGCATATGCTACAAATCAGAAGATGATTTCCAAAGAAAAGTTCTCAAGATCCAATTCCATTCAATAAAGTCATATTCATTGGAATAAGCATATAGCCTCCCAAGGTAACATCACCTCATCTAGTTGTATGATCTTTTAAATTTGTTATAAAACCAATCACAGTTACTTTGATGTCTCAGTTCTATTCCTTGCCACTACCTTCTTCTGACCATTAAAATCTGTCTGTGGGGGGGTCACTAGGTGGCACAGGGGATAGAATACTGGCCCTGGAGGTGGGAGGACCTGAGTTCAAATCCTATCTCAGATACTTAATAATTACCTAGCTGTGTGACCTTTGAGCAAGTCACTTAAGTACATTGCCTTCCAAAACCAAATTTTTTTTAAATGTTAAAAAAAAATCTGTCTGTGTCTCTTTGATTCTCTCCCTTCTCCCCAACCTTTCTCTCTCTGTCTCTGTCTCTCTCCATCTGACTGTCTCTCTCAATACATACCTATACACAGGCACACACACACAAACACACACACACACACACACACACACACACACACGCACGCACTTCTTGCATGCATAAATCAATGCAGGCACATATTCTTGTAGTTCACAGGAAAAAAGATTTAGAATTCAAGAGAGCTTAGAAACAGTAGCCCAAATCTATCATTTTTCAGATAAAGAAACAGACCCACAGGAGTTTCAATGTCTTGCTCAAGGTCCTTTTCTGACTTCTGACTCCAAGTACAGCATATTTGCACTATATTAAAATTCAGCAATTCAGTAAATGCTTATTAAGGACCCAATGTGTACGAACAACTGTGCTCAGAATTGTGAGGGGTTGAAAGATGAAAAAGGGCACAATTCTTGTGCTGAATGGTGTTTACAAAAATACAACAAGCACCCAAATGAATATGGTAGGATTCAACAGAGATAAAAGAGAAGTTCAGTGTTAAAGAGAGTTTAAAGAAAGGAGATCTCATATTCAAACTTGGAAAAAGGAAAATTGAGAAAGTTTTATTATTTATCATCATAGCATATATATATATATATATATTATATTACAAATATATAAGATAATATATAACTGTCTTTATATTTATAATCATTTACTACATTCATAATAATAGTTTAATATTCAATAAATTTTTCATCCAAGTTAATATCTATTGTCCTTTTACTCTAAACTACTCTCTTTTAAGACCCTTGTATATATATATATATATGTATGTATGTATGTATATATATGTACATATATATATATATATTCCTTTTCAAGACTAGTTTTTTTACACATACACAAATGACCATGTTTATTTGTAAACCTGTTTCAAAGGTCATTCAGTCAACAAGTCATTTAATTATTCTTTATTATTTGGGGGGAGAGATTTAGGCATTTCTCTCACTTTCAATTTTTTAAAAGTATTTACTAAATATCTAAAAGTACAAAGATTTTTCTGAAGTAGTAATGACCTCCATTTTCCTTGGAGTCAGTGGAAATAATACATCCAATTTGTACATATCAAAAGTGAAATCTCTGAAGCTAGAGAAGAAAAATCCCCAAATGAGCATGGACAACCATTCAAGGCAATGCTAAATAGACAGCAGGTTTAGAAAACATGCTGTCTTCTCCAATTATCTGCAACAATACAACTGAAAAGCATGTTCCCTCTCTCAACTAAAATTATTACTCCCAAATCAGAGCCATTTATAAGTATGCCTCGATCTTTATTCTGAATTTTGTCAATCAACAGATAGTGAATTTAAAAAATAAAAATAAAAAGCATAAACATCAACATTATGGACAAAACTACTTCAGTTTGTTTTTTTAACCATGCCATATTTAAGTTTTATTCAGCCATTCTGGAAGATTAATAAAACTAAAAATAAAGTGTTTTTGGTCTTTCAATGCTTTCTGTTATTTCCTATTTATCCTATATATAACTTGTGTTGTATCCATGTTGTCTCCCCTATTCAACTGTAAACTCCTTCAAGGCAGGACTGTTTTTTTGGTCTCTTTTTGTATCCCTCCATCCCACCCCCCACTTAGCATAGTGCCTGGTACATAGTATGTACTTAATAATTTATTAATTATTAATTTACTGTTAATTAATTTAAAAATAAATATTTACTGAATGTTTCATGGATTATAGATTGAATTTCAAATTTTAAAAATCACCTTTTCCAATTCCTAATTTTACAGATTACCACACAACTGTCAGAGTCAAATCATCTGACTCCAAGACTATATCAGGCTACTGTACTTGCTCTTTTTATGCTCAATAATGCATGCCTTTTCATTTCATTTAATAGTTGCCTCCTTATCTATCTCCTCTCTAGAACTCCTTTCCACAATTTTGTTTACAAAATTTAAGCCCTACTAAGTAATAAGTACAGTGCAGAATCACAGAATTTGAGAATTAAAAGAACCTCAAGGGTTAGTAAGCTAGTTGAATTCTTAGAGAAAAAGTCTCTTCCTATTTATTGGTGAACAGGATGATGAAAATTAAGACTTCCAGGAAGATCTAGGCCCTATATTGGTCCTATGGCAGAAAAAAAGAGGTACAACATTCCAGCCAGCAGTAGTTTCAGAGTTCAGCAAGTCACCAAGATGATCAGGTACTGGCTATACCCATTAGTTCCAAAATGGTGACTGCAACTTCATCTGGTTGAAAATGATGGAAAAGTGCTTTATTAAGTTGGATAAGAGTATAGTATAGTCATAGCCTACTATAAGGCAGAAAGACAATAAACATTTATTAGGCATTCACTATATGTCTATGCTTACAAGTATGGGGATCAAGAGACTACCAAGGTGAAGTCGAGCTAAAGGTTGCTCCAGCATTGTGTTGAAGTTACACAAGATCTACATCTTCAGCTTCTAGGAAACCTCCAGTCCAAAGTCATCTAGGTGCAGCATTTCTTCAAGTGGCTTTCCCCTTTACTAACTATACTTCATTTCATAGTCATAAATGGTAGGAAAAAAAAACAGTAAACTTTCTTTGATGTAAATTTCATATTCTTATCCATTTCTTTCTCTACCTCACAAAAAGAAAAAAGAAGCCATCTAAGGTGCTTCTTATCTGATAAATTTTTAATTAGAGCTACAGCAAAGTATGGGTGGGGAGAGGAAAGGGGGTGAAGGCATCTTCAATCAGAATGAACAGGGTTCCAAGTCCTGCTTCTAATAGATAGTGGGAACCTGAGCAAATCATTTCATTGCAAGATGATTCTCTTTAAATTGGTTAGATTACAGAATACTGGCTGGATCTTCATAAGCAGATAAAATTTCCATATTAGGGAGCAATTTGTACCAACAAAATGACAGATCCTGATCATTCTCAGTTAGTTTGCTTCAAATGAAATGGATGAAATTAAAAAAAAAACCCTCTGTTCAGAAATTCTTCATAGCCAGCAGATATAAATGGAGTGAATCATCAAAAGAGGCCCAATTTCTAACCTACAGTTGAGTGGGATTACAAACAGCAGCCAATATGTTTGCCAATACAGCTTTCAGTAGAAAGTACCCAACTTAGCATCCAACCCAGGGATTCAGTGCATTAGTAGGTGGTGAATAAACATTTATTGAATGAAAAAATTGGACAGGACTAGAAAAGCCTTCTATTCCCTTAACATGTTCTCTTTTCTACCCACATTTTGGGTTTTCTGCCTTTAAAATCAAATTGTATGGTAACACTGAAATGAGACAGGAGAAGAGAAAAAAGAAGCAGGGGGCAGGGGGAATGAAACTTTTAAATTCACTAATCAATTAAAATATTCACAACATTTTTTGCTTCCTTAAACAATCCTTTGAGAAACAAAAATGCAGAACAGAATCATAATCCACAGGTAAAATACATTCTACTCTGTCAAATTAGAGCTGGCAAGTGTCTTGCATAAAAGTGAGGGATAAATGAGATTCAGAGCCAGGATTATTCCATGTAGATATATCAGTGCTGCTAGGGAATTTTATGGCTCAAATAAAAATTAACTCTATTAATATCTAGGAACATAGAGATTGCTGTTCTTAGTTATAGAGCTTCACTGTTTTTTTTGAGGAAAAAATATTACATTTCTGGGTATTTAGTTTTGTTATTTATGCTGTATTATAAATTAAAGCTTCTGAGGGGAGGTAAAGAGGGAGGAGGCAAAATGAGAGTAATCTCTTCTCCCTGTATCTCCCAGGCTGTAATTTAAGCAGGCTCTTATTTCCAGTCTCTTTGCTAAATCAGCACATAAGCTTTGACCTGCTCCATTTTCATAGATTGATCTGTTTTTTGTTCATGCAGACTGCTCAGGTCATATGCTCAAGACCCACCATTATTGGTTCTGGACTTAGTAAAGATACTCATTCATTGGTCATGGCCCATTGCAATTCAGAATTTCTAAACTCAAAGGATTCTCCAACCATAGGAATATACTACCAAGTCTGATCAAATTATAGCTCTTGAAAGCAATTCCTTTTTAATCAGTTTTATTTTTCATACTATGCAAAGTGAGTTTAAGCACTCAATTAGGATGTGGATAATTCTTGTCAAAACAAAATATGCATTCATAGGAAAATATGGGTCTAAAGTGAATGAGCTAGCACATCACCTTAATTTTTACATGTTCTTTTTTCCTTTTTTTTCAAATCCATCATAACAATAGAAAATTAAACAAAAAAATATTGAAGGATGGTCTACCCATGGTATTTAGGACTATTTCAGAACCATTGTATTTTCTAAAGGAAAGTTTGAAGAAATAAAAAGTTGCAATTTTATTGCTAGTAATTAAAAGTAGTATTGTACCTTTTGAAACATATACCAGCACAATCTCATTACATATTACAAATGATAAAACCCTTTGTAGGTAATGGTTAAACAAAAGTAATAGAGCACAGACCCTGCCATGATTAAGATATACAAAACATTGATAAAAGAAACATGTGATCAGTTCAAAAAAGTGGTCCAAAAAAGTACTATGAGAAATTAGAGGAGAAGCACTTTATTCTGAGTTTTAGGGGGATAGGACAGTTGTGGTGGTCAGACAGGCTTCATGGAGAAGGTGACAATTGAACTAAATACTGAAAAGGAGGAAGATTTTAACAGTGAGCTGAATCCATTTAAAGCACCTGGTCAACATAAGCAAAAGAATACTGATGGACAATGGTTAGACATGACAAGGAGAACCTGACTAGAAAGCAAATACTGGAAGGTGATTAGTTTAAACTTAAAATGGAAAGTTAAGTTGTTAGCATATTGTGTAATGCCTTCAATGCTAAGATAAAGATTTTAGGACATTATTTGGTACATAAGGTAGAAATAATAGAAGACCAGAATCATCAGAACAGTTTCTAAGAAAGACTACAGGCAATAACGTGAAAGAAAGGTAAGAGAAAAAAATAAATTGGAATGTTAATTGGACCAGAACTGACCTTTAACCTGAGGGTGGCTAGAGCTGAAAAAGAGCAGGCTAGGAAACAGGAGAGCAGCACACAAAATTCAATTTAACTTCAGAGTGAGGAAAATGACACCTGCAGACAAAAATCATTTCCTCCTAAGAAGGAGGGCTTAACATGTTGCACCAAAGTCAGGCCTTATAGACATACTGGACTGGACCCAATCATTCTTAGATCTTGTGATAGTTTTCATGGTTAGCATTTTTTGAGACAATACAGATATTTTGGGGTCTCATGGAAACAGTCATTGTCTTAAGTGCTGGGACAACCTACAGGGCACAGAACAAGAGTTCTATGATAGGAACAGGAGTGTAATGCCTGTCAGTGACAGAGAACAAGGATTGTCTCCATTTGATAAATGGCCCTGGGAAATGAGGAAAGTTTACTGGTCCAAGCAATACACCAGAGGGTGAGATCATTCCAGGGCACAAAGGACTGTCATACCAAACTTAGGACATTGTCTGCTTATGGACCTTAGCTCTGGAAAACAGGGAATCTCCAAAATGTTCTGACAAGAATTAGGAATAACAATATGTTATTAAAATAATTTCAAAGAGAAGTGATGGGTACCTAAACCTCCTGGTTTTGTTTTGGCTGTGAGAGAAATAGAAAGAAGGAAATAAATGCAAATCATATTGCAAAGAACCACTAGACTCTGGAAATTGCTTAAATGTGGGGGGAATGAAGGATAAGGAAAAGTAAAAGATAATCCTCTGAGATTAGGAAAATTATGGCTTTATCAACCAAAATAGAGAAACCAGGGTGAGATCAGGTTTTAGAAAGGTAATGAGTTTAGAGTATGAGGGGTTATCAAGATATATGGCAGGAAGCTGAAAAATAAGAGAATTCTTGCCTAGCATAGAAACAGATTTGGAAGTCTTCTGATAAGAGGTAATTAGTGAAGCTCTCGACATAGATCAACTGAGAGAGAGAGAGAGAGAGAGAGAGAGAGAAAGAGAGAGAGAGAGAGAGAGAGAGAGAGAGAACAGAGTTAAAGAGAGAAGCCTTGAAATATGTTTCATGCATATCTATAGAATCAGAGGAGAATGAGTTTCTGAGAGAGTGATTAGAGAAATAGAAAGAATTCCAAAAGTGCTTTGTAATGGAAGTCAAAGAAAAAATTAGTTATCAAAAAGGATGCTGTGGTCAAGTGCAGCAAAAAGATAAGGGAAGATGGAGCCTGAAAGAAAGGCCAGTAGAGTTTGGTGATAATGAGATCATTAGAAACAAGATAAAAGTGATAGTATAGCAGGAAGGGTAGAAGTGAGATCAGAGGTCAAGGAGAAGGAACCAGCAGAGGGGGGAGAAGAAAACTCTGCAGAGAGTTAAAGCTATCAAACATAAAGAAACAGAGAGAAACGGAAGTGAATTTTCTACTTCATGTTCTACAGCAACTGTTCCAGATATTTTCTTCTCTCTTTATAACTCCCACAACATCCTCCTTTCCCAACTCTCTCAACTGAATACAATACACACATCATGAAAAAATTAGGTCATTCACTAAGACTTCTTTGCCCTTTCCTCCTCTACAATACTATTTTTCACTCCAGTCTCAGGAGAAAAGGTGATCCCTATCCTTGCCAAAGCCTACCCCTCTGCATACTCTCTAATCCCATCCTCTTCCTTCTCTGTCAAATTTTCCCCCTCTATCATCCTACTCTGTCTAATTTTTAATTTTCCCTATATCCAAATTCCTTCCCTGTTGTCTGCAAACAAGTCTATTTATTCCCATGCCTTAGAAAGCTTCCATTTGATTTTACTATACTCTCTAGTTATTAGGAATGATTTTCTTTCCCTGACTCCTCATTCTCTTCTGCTTTATTTATCCAGGTCACACCCACTGATGATGGATATATCAAATAGTCTGTCCTTAGTCTTCTTCTCCCTCTTTAATATCTTATGTGAGGATTTCATCATTTCTCATAGGTTCGATTATCATTTCTATTTTATAATTTTCAGTTTAATAATAGATATTTAATTAAACTGACATTGTCAACTACTTTTTGGGACATCAACTGAATGTACTGTTGGTATCTCAAATTTAATAGTTCCAAAACTGAACTCAGTTTCTTTTCTCCCCAACTCTTTTCTTCTAAACTTCCCTAATATTATAGATGATAACACCCCTGCCCAATTGCCTAGGCTTAAAAACCCAAAACTTTTCACTCACAGCCTCTAACATAATTTCTTTCTACCTTTACAATATTTGTCATATACATTCCCTCCATTCAAAGTTTTTATCATGTTGCTGGACCTCTTAATCTTTCATTTGAACTATTTCAAAAACTTATCAATTTCCTTCCTCAACTCTTTCCTCAATCCAATTCATCTACCACTATGTTATCAGGGTGATTTTCCTAAAGCACAGTCTGCCCAAGTCACCCTCTATTCAGTGAACTCCAATGATTCTTATTACATTCAAGATCAAATCTCAAATACTATGTTTGGCATTTATACCTCTGCATATATAACCTGCCTTCTTTTTACCCTTCCAGACTTCTTGCACCTTATTCCCTCCATAAAATCTACAATCCAATTATACTGACTTCCTTGCTGTTCTTCACATACAATATTTGATCTCATGTGATTGTACCTTTTCACTGTATGTTCCCAAAGTCTGAAAAGCTACTCCTCTTTAGTTTCACCTCTCATCTTCCTCAACTGCCTTAAAAACTCATCTCAAATATCCCTTTTTACAGGAAGACTTTCCTGTTCCCCAAGCTACTAATGCCTTCCCTTTTGATACTACTATTTATTTTATAATTTATATATTATCTTTTCCATTAGAAAATAAGCTCCTTGAAAGTAGAGAGTGTTTTACCTTCCTTTATATCTGCAGTATTTAATATAGTGCAAGGAAAAAAATGAGATCCTAATACATGCCTGTTGACCAATTGGCTAATCCTCTAAGCTTATCCCAAATGAGAATGAGGCTTTAATTTCTAAAGCACTTAGGCATTATCATTGTAAGGGAAAATTATATCATGGACTCAATTCAATGACACTGGTGAATTTTGACTCTCTGAGTACATTATCCCAGCTACAAACTGAGTTGTAGCATAGTAAAAACTTGTTGTATGGCAAGGCATTAAACAACCAGGTTTTACAGAAGAAAACCTAGCATTATTTCTGAAACCTATGGTTTCACCAGATACTATTTTTTGCTAAGTTCTTCCAATGTCTTCCTCCCTTAGGTCATGTGAAAATGACTTTTCCAATGAATAGTCCACTGACAATATATAATATTTACAATAAACAATTAGCAACATGATGTTTCAGACCCACATCTCTATAGTTAACTGAGATTCAATAATGAAAAAACAATGTCCAATGCTTAGTTCTTTACTACAAACACAAAAAAAGCAGCTACAGGACTCTGAATTTAAAAAAAAAAGCTAATAACCAATAAAACTGATCTTTTGAGTCCCAAGGAATAAAGGGTAATTGTAAAATAAATCTTTGAGTCCAACATTCTTGGCTATTCCATTTTCCCTCTCCAAAGCATCATAAAACAGTCTATAGAGTCTTAAAAATACTAATGGAATCCTCCTCAGATATTAAATCTCAGTGAAAATGTGCAAACTTGGCAAAAATTAGTACTCTCAGTCAATGTTGATTGATGGACAAGTAGCATGTTACAATGCCTAGAAGATGAGCATTAGAATCCTGAAGAATTGACTCAAATCCTGCCTTTGACATATAATAGCTGAGTGACCATGGGCAAGCCATTTAACTTCTTAGAGGCCTTAGGCAACTCTCTAAGACTAGAAGCAGCAGAAGGGTTACATAGTATAAAAATTCTCCATACTTGGAATTCTAAACAGCAATAAAATCAGAGATCCAGAACAAATCTAATCAACAAATCAAGTATCAACTAAGTCCACACTTTATATAACACATGGAAAGGGATGCTTTCTTTCCTTTTTTCATTCTTTTGACAAATATTATTGCTTACCATTAGAGATACAAAAGCAAATGGGGCATAAACAGTATTCACAAGTAACTTGTAATTGAATAGGGAGAAAAAATAGTGCAAAATTCAGTTCTCATTGGAACCATGCTCTCACTAAAATAGCACTAATTCCAATTATGCAAGTAGCAACACAAACCTACTTGTCCATATTTCACATAAATCCTTCATGGAGGATGTAACAAATGTGATGAAGAGGTACTAAAGGATATACCAGGGGCAGGTAGGTGGCACAGTGAATGAAGCAGTAGCCTTGAAGGCAGAAGGACCTGAGTTCAAATTCGACCTCAGACATTTAATACTTACTTAGCTGTTTGACCTTGAGCAAGTCATTTAACTCCATTGCCTTGCAAAAAGCAAAAAAGAAAAAGAAAAACCAAGAATTTGCCATAAAAATTTACATGAGAACAGTATCAGAGACCTTTCTGAGCTATGGCTAGGGAATGATTACTTAAAAATAAAAGGTACTTTTGAATATTCTCACAAGAATCTGATATTCACAATATATAGACAATAAATTATATCAGAACATAAGGCATTCCCCAATGGATTAAAAGGTCAAAAGATATGAATATGCAATTCTCAAAGAAATTGGAAACTATTACAAACCACCTGAAAAAAAATTCAAAACACTTAAAAGAAAAATGTGAATCAAAACAATTCTTTAATTTCATTTCACATCTAAAAATCAAAGATGACAAAAGAGAATAATCAATGTTGGAGGGGTTATGAAAAGATGGAGAAATTATTGTAACCTCTTGTGTTACTAATCAAACATTGCAAAAAACAATTTGAAAATTTTATGGAAAGACTAAAAAGACCAAAACCTTTCAAAAAAGATGCTACTTCTAGGCAGGATAGTTAATAATTCAAAAGGTCCCATATGTATGCCAAAACATTTTCTCTACTAGCAATTAACTGGAAACAAAGCAGACATTCTTTTACTTGGGAATTACTAAAAAGTCATATATAAATATCAAGTAATATTGCTGTGCTATAAGAAACAATAGATATGACAAATACAGAAAAGCATGGGAAAACAAATGATATGTTAGGGAGAAGTAAGTAGTATCAAAAAGTAGAGATACACAAGGACTACAACAATGTCATTGAAAACAGCAACCAGAAAACAAATAAAATTGAAAGCTGTAAAAGTACAATACCCAAGTTTGACTCCAAATAAGAGATATTAAGAAGACACCTACCCCACCCCTATTTCTTGCTGAGGTTGGGGGGATATGGGAAACAAATAATTTCAGACTTTTTGGATATGTCAGGTAGTTTTGCTAAACTCTTCCCTTGCTTTCCTCTTTTAAAATTCTTTACCCTAACAGGTAACTCTCTGGGAAAAAATAAAGGTTAGTTATTATTATCCTCTACCATTTATATAGCACTCTAAGGTTTACAAGCACTTGATATTTATTATCTCATTTGATTCCTACAACAACCTTCTCAGATAGGTACTATAATCTTTACTTCTTTATATGAGGCTAAAATAGGTTAAATGACTTGGCCAAGGTCCCACATCTAATTATTATCTGAGGCATGATTTAAACTGGTGTCTTCCCTACTACAGGTCCAACATATCAATTTCAGCAAGTGTTATGAAGGCAAGAAATCAAGAGGGCAAGGACTGTCTTTTGTCTTTTCCCCCGCCTAGCACAATATCTAACACATAGAAGGTATTTAATAAATGCCTATTGAATGATCAAAGATACCCTGATTAATCTCTCTCTCTCTCTCTCTCTCTCTCTCTATATATATATATATATATATATATATATAGATATAGATATAGATATAGATATAGATATAGATATAGATATAGATATAGATATAGATATAGATATAGATATAGATATAGATATAGATATGAAATGTTATACAGGGAAAGTGTCTTGAAAAATTTGAGTAAGGTATTACTTTAAAATGAAATTTTTCCGAAAAGGCTTGGTAGAAGTAGTAGAATTGGGGCGGCTAGGTGGCGCAGTGGATAAAACACCAGCCCTGGAGTCAGGAGGTCAGGAGTACCTGGGTTCAAATCTGGTCTCAGACACTTAATAATTACCTAGCTGTGTGGCCTTGGGCAAGCCACTTAACCCCATTTTCCTTGCAAAAACCTAAAAAGAAAAGTAGTAGAATCTTCGAGGTCCATACTAGAAAGGTAGCTAAAGAAAAGTCCAATTTGTCATTAAGCACATTTAAAAAAGAGTAACCTGTGATTTTATTTATATTTAGATACACAAATACAGACACAATTTCTGTCTTCTAGAATCATACAACCCAGTTATGGACACCAAATTGTTAGGACTTTGTCCTAAATTTGTGTAAATGCTGAAATTACAGAACTATAAGGATTGTCATTTGGTCATTTAGTCCAAACTCCCTTACTCTTCCATGAACCATCTCTATAACTAATTTTTATAAATCATTTAAAAATAATATTCAAACTCACCCTCACATTTTTTTCTTCCACCTATGCATATGTATAGGTTACTTTTTTACTTGGAGTTTCTCTTCCACCAATCTATCTATAAATGTACATATGTGTATATGTGTGTATAATATATACATATAAACATGTATGGTTATACATGCATACATACATACAAGAGAGAAAGAGAAAGCATTCCAAACATGAGAAGCAGCTAATTAAAAGGCAAAGAGGCAGGAAATGAATTGTACATAGAGTGGTTCTTAGAGTGCTTGGAGGAAAGAAAGTGTAAGATGATTGGAGAGGTGGGAAAGGACAAAGTTGTAAAGCGTTTCAATGTCAAAAAGAAGGGTTTTCAATACGTACAAATCCCTAAATTTTTTTTTTCATATGAACACAGTAGTATCATCTATCCCCCTGGTGCCTTATGTAATTTCTTTTTAACACAAAAGAATTATTTTAATTGTATATTATTAAATAATAACTTTATATCTAATAGACAATTGGAGATTCAAGTCTAAAGGTTATGAGAGAGACTTAGGGCTGCATAAATAAATAGGAAGCATTTCTAGCAATAAGGCTATTGGAGGTGACAGAATACTAGTGGAACAATTTAAAGGTTTGGAAAAGCTGCATTGGTAAATGGGATAGTAAATTAATTAGGGAAATGTTAAATGAATTACCTTGCCAGAGTGAGTCCCACCCTCAACCCTCATTGTGGTATCAAACATAAATTTATAATAGATTCAGTCACCATGATTTAATAATTTTCTCCAGCTTTGTTCCATGGTGCATTCATGGGAGTCAAAGCAGAAAATATTAGAGTGGGCCAAGATTGAGTCTAAGCAAGGCAAGAAGAAGGCAACGGACTCAAAAGAAGACATTAATGAACTGGTTCACCAAGGGATCAAGATGGGGAAGGGAGTAAAGTACAGTTAGTGCAGAGGAAACAACCTAGGAAAGAACTGAAAGAATTAGAGGTCACAGTTTAAAATAATAATAATGTTTGGAATTACAAACTAGACTGTAATGCGAAAAGGGAATTTTACAATTCATGAACATGGAAAAAAAATTTGCTAGCTAAAAGAAATAAGGAAAAGACTTTATTTTTAACTACCAAAACATGTATATAAAGAAGCACAAATTCTTAGATGAGATTTGAGAAGTTTAGGGGAAAAATAGACTGTGACACAAATAGCAAAATTATTTCATCTTGCATATATTATATTATTTCATAAGATATATCACCTTGATGGATAAGGTCTGGTTTGTATGGAAATAGTTTGATGATTTGATTGGTTGGTTCTTTCCTTTCATTATCAAAGAAGACAAAAGAACATCACTCTTTTTAGAAACAAGTTATAGTGTTTCCATATGAATCCTCTACCTTGTATCAGGCACAAATAGTTCATGTGACCATATGGGGTGTGTTCTCTAAACTTGAGTTTCTCATGTTTCCTTTGAGCTGCTACGAGTCTGGCATGATGATTTAGAGGGACAGAGAAAGAACTTTTATTGATTAGAAAAAAAAAGAAAAATGAGTATGGAGAATACCCAATATAGTGCAAAACTGTGTTGGGAACATAGAGCTACAGAGTATTAACCCTTTTCCACAACTGCTTTGTAACTAAATAACTAAATTAAAAATGAGAAACATAAAGGGTGAAGAACAATTTTAAAAGAACAATCTCCCTTTTTCACCCATCCAGCCATCGTGGTGGAAGCTCGGCTGTCATCTCATCATCATGTCCTCTCACAAAACATTCAGAATCAAGAGGTTCCTGGCCAAGAAACAGAAGCAGAATCGTCCCATTCCCCAGTGGATTCGGATGAAAACTGGCAATAAGATCAAGTACAACTCAAAGAGGAGACACTGGAGAAGGACCAAGCTCGGGTTATAAAGAATGGCCAGGGAAATGAAAGACATTCTACACCAAGACCACCTCCCCCTCCCTACCATTGCATCCGTCCATCCATCCATTCATTCATTCATCCATCCATCCATCCATCCATCCATCACTTAAATCGCCTCATTTCCCCCAATAAGAAATAACTACTACTGCTGCCCCTCCCATTTTGGAAACCTGTCTGCCAAAGTACAAACATCAAAGAAAACCCCCAGCAAAGTATTCGACTTGTCTTGCCCTTGAATGTCTTCATCTCTTGCATCCATTCGTTGGTAAAATGTGTATTGTGATATAGTTTAAATTACTGTTCTCTCCATCTCTGTGTGGCATTTGTATGTTTGAGGTTATGCTTAAGAGGCAGAGATCATACCGCAACAAATTATTCCTGTCAAGAAGAACCAAGCTCAAGCCCTGCCTCAAACAAGCCTTCACAATAACTTCTCTGTGTTTTGTTTTGTGTTCTGAGGAGTTAGAAGAGAGCACCTACCTCACAGGGTTGTTGTGGGGATCTAAGATTTGCAAGCCTTCAGCTGAAGCCTCCAGTGCTGCTAATCCGGAGCTGTCTCAGCCAGATTACGCGCCCCTGACTGTGTTCATTTCTCTAACTTCATAATTTTCTGAAGATGCAATTCTGCTAATAAAGGGCTTCTCCAAAAAAAAAAAAGAACTATCAATTTCGAGGGGAAAGTATGGGAAGTTGTTACCTTTTAAGTAAAAGTTAAGTTAAAGGACATAAAAATACAGGAGGTTGAAGGTGAAGAGGAAAGAGTCTAGTGGGTGAAAATAAAAGAAACATAAGTGGATTGGAAAGTAATTTGTTGGAATAATTTGAAGAGATCAACCACAAGAATCATTAATTGACAGATGACTTTAGCTATGTGATTCCTGATTGACTAAACGAAACTACAACTTCAATAGACCAGTGAAGTTCAGTAGCTTCAGCATTATTAAAAGCTTAAAAGAGATGAAGCTTCTCCAAAATATATATTACCTCCACTTGGCCCCAGTGATTTAAGATGGAAAAACAGAAAGGGAATAAACAAGTACTGCAGTTGCTGTAAAGAAAGGGGTAATTTTCCTTGCCCAGACTGTTAATCTGGTATGGAAAATGAGGGACTCTGCTCCCTTAAAAAATGGTCTCTACAATATGAAATATTTCGGAGTCTACCTGCCAGGATCCACAAAATTAAAAAAAAAACACTCTTTACACAGACAAATCTAAATAAATAAAGAAACATTACTTGTTCATAGGTAGAGTCAATATAATAAATATGACAATATACCAATCAAATTGCCAAGGATCTATTTTAGTGACCTAGAAAAAACAATAAGAAAATTCATCTATAGGAATAAAAGATCAAAAATATTAAGTAGATCAGTAAAAAAATGGAAAAGAAGGAGGGTCTGTATTTAAAACTATAATCATCAAAACAGTTTGGTACTGATTAAGATAGGTTAATCAATGGAAGAGACTACGTACATAATATATAAAAGCAAATAAATACAGGAACCTATAGTAGGATGAATAAGAAGATCCATGCTTTGGAGATAACAAATCACTATATGACAAAAATTGCTACATAAATTAGAATATAATCTGGCAGAAACTGGGAAAAAGCCCAACATTTCACACCATATAGCATGATATTTTCAAAAAAGAGTACATGATTTAGATATAAAAAGGATATCATAAGCAAAATTAATGGAATGTAGTAGAAAGTATCTGTCAGATCTATGGAGAGGGGAAAATTTTGTGAAAAAATGAGACAGAGGTTAATGGGTAAAATGTATAATTTTGATCATATATACATTTGAAAATATTTTTATATGAACAAAAAAATATAAAGTTAAAATTAAAACAAAACTGGGAAAAATATTTACAAGTCAATCTGATAAAGTTCTCATTTTTTCAAATATATAGGGAACTGAGCTGAGTTTATGTGAATGAGACAATATTCCAACTGATAAATGGTCAAGGGATATGAGCAGGTAGTTTTCAAAAGAAGAAATCAAAGCAACCATTAGTGGTATGATAAAATGGATAAAATCTCGATAATTAGATAAATGAAATTAAAGCTGAGATATCCCCTCACATCAGATCAGCTAAGATGACTGAAAAGGAAAATGCCAATGCTGGAGGGGATTTGAGAAAATAGATGCACTAATGCACTGTTGGTGGCACTATGAACTAATCCAACTATTCCAGAAAGCAATTTGGAACTATACCAAAAAAGCTATTAAACTTTCACCCAGCAATACTGCTACTAGGCACATACTTTGAAGAGAATAAATGAAAAGGAAAAATACCCATATGGATAAAAATATTTTATCAGCTCTTTTTGTGACAGCAAAGAATTGGAAAATGAGGGGGTGTTCATAAATTGGGGAATGACTGAACAAGTTAATTACATAAATATGATTATGAAGAGGATGGTTTCAGAACTGAAAAGATTTATATAAACTAATGTGAAGTGAAGCAAGTATAACAAAGAAAGCAATTTAAATTAACAACAAAATTGTGAAAATAATCAGTTGTGAAATAAACTCTGATCAACACAATGGACCACCACAATTCTAAGGGATTCACTCATGATGAATAATACCATGCATCTCCATCTGAAATTGATGGTCCCAGGGTGCAAATTGAAGAATATATTTTTCTTTTTCTTTTTTCTTTTTTATAACATGATCAATGTATAAATTTGCTTTGCATGACTTCATATCTATAATGGGTCTGTAATTCTTGCCTTTTCAATGAGTGAAAAAAGATGGGGAGAAAGAAGAGAATCTGGAATTAAAAATAAAATTTAATTTAAAATTTCCATTAAAGTTATCTCAAATAGAGATAGATAACAGAAATTTGATAGAAATCATGCAAATGTGATAACTGAAGTTATAAGCATGACTTAATTCACTAGAAAAAGAAATGAATCTAATTATTAGACAAATAGATACTCATTAGACAAAGAGATACTCATATTCCATTAGTTTGGGCTATTAGGAGAATTCTAGTTCTAGCACCTATTGAATAATCTTTCCTTTCAAAGTAGTCTTTACATCCTTCTTAGTTTTTAATCTCTTTTATTCTTCATATCTTTGTTGGGTACACACTGAAGATTTTTGAGATTTTGATATATTTTCTTTCTTATGGCAAAATTATATTTTGAAAACAAATTGGGTTCACTGAGATTTCCATTGTACATCTATCTAAATTAACTATGTTGTTTTAACTTCTTCAAAAAGTCAAAGATCCATAATTTCCTCATTCTGAGGACTCCCACCACCATTGCAGATGGCAGTCCCTTTATTATTTAATAGATTGTCTTGAAGAATTGCTATAGTCAAAAATTCATCACATTGCTATCAAACTGATGATGAGCCTCTTTAAACTTATTTTGACTGATTCTCAGACAAGAATTATAGGGCTCATTATTAGATTATTTTGAAGCTGGTACAGTTTCATAGGACCGATCAAAACTGATACTCCACAGGCATAGAAATCAAGAACCCAATGTCACTTCAATACCTCACTCAAACTTCAAATCTAGGCTTGAGTCCAAAAAAAGAGTATTTTTAAAAATATTATTAATTCACTCTTGTCCAGTTCAATAAAAGTATCCAACAAGGATTCAAATTAGCATGTATGTGCACACTTGATAGAAAGAAAAAAAAAAGAGAAGCTTTAAAGTCCAAACTACATTCAGTAAAGTCTACTTATTCTGGCTAAATTTGACCAAAAGTAAGATGAGTTCAGAGTAATTAAGCAAATTTGATTTAAGAATTAAAAAAATTAGTATTCATTGGATTCACTGTTATCATTTACCAACATATCTCATGAATCAAAATAAATCTAAAAAAATTTTTGCATTCTCTTAATAAGATGTAATCTAAATCTCTTTTGCTGCTTCCTTCAAAAAATTGCTCCAACTAGAAAATACAAATGATAAGGAAAACTAACTATTAAAAGCTATATCTAAAGCCGGCTTCCTTTTTGTTTTGAAACACAAGTCTCATAAGAGTGCTTTTGTTTTATGATTGGGGGACTAGAAGACATATAATATGTAGTCCCTTTATTTACTTGAATTACTTCAAGCTAATCAAAAGTTTCAGCTCCCTCACTTGTAGAATGAAGATGTCAGACTAAATGACCTCTAAATTGAATTTTACTCTTGAATCATGTGATTCTTCACTTAAAATGTTTTGTTATAATATTGTTATGTTATGTAATAATATAACATTTTTAAAATGACAAATTCTCAGATTCTTTTCCCCTTTAAACCACACAAGAGAAAGGTTTATTCCCTTTGTCAAACACTAGTGTGTCTACTAAATATGAGGCAATGAGACTGACTTTTAATTAAAAACATACTGAAAGTTATTCACCCAGATGAAGATTACTTCCTTAGTTATGATTATCTTAAACTTATTTGAATTTTTCACTATTTTTCAAAACATTTCTCAAATCTGTTTGAAAGAGCCCCAAAAATCATGGGGAGCATTCCTTGGCATAACCTTATATATACAAGTATATATATATAATATATGTATATATTATATATATATATATACTTGACTATAGTTCTGTTTTTTCTATCAATAACTAAAAACAAGATAATGATTGTGATTGTGAGTCATGTTTACTTAGCTCTTTATGGTTTATCTTTAATTTTGCTCAGCAGAGTAGGCTCCAGTTTTCCCGTCTAGAAATTTCAGCCTTAGAGCATTAAATGACTTGCCCAAAGTCTTACTGCTGGTAAATAGGATCTATGATTTAAATTCAGGTCTTCTGACTACATATTCAGCTCTTTTTCCAGGGCACCACACTAGGTCTCATGATGACAATTAAAGGAAACCAATTACTTCCTAAGTTAACACATTCAACAACTGACAAGTTCTAAATAGTTATGAAGCTGAATTTTTTCCCTCAAATCTGTCTAAGTCAATTATATTCAGTTCAATAGATTACAACTTTCTTGAGGGCAGGGAATGTTTTACTTTTATCTTGACACTTAGGTAAGTGCCAGATATTTGATGAATTTAATTCAATATTCATCATAAGTGGTTATACAATGTCATTCCATGAAGGTTCATAATATCATAGAGGGATTGAAAGATCAAGTACTCAAAGGCTTGCTCATGAAACAAAAATTCTGGTTAAGTTCTATCACTGAAGAAGCTCTTAAACTATAGGCAATTGATAAGACCTTTCTGGGAACAAGCCCTGTAATGCACATAAAAACCAGTGACCAGTAAGCTAGCTATTTAATTAATTCTGCCATAACAAGCAATTATAGCAAATATTGTTACTGGGATCTGTGATTTCATTGTTATAAAGAACTCCTCAGCAGTGCAAGTTAATCTTCCAATTTATTTTGACCCTTCTCTTCAAATTATAATATTAAAGAGTTGACTATAGTACTAAGAAATTAAGTGACTTGATCAAGGTTGCACAGTCAGTTTGTGTAAATATAACATTAAAAAAGAAAAACACGGGGGGCAGCTAGGTGGCACAGTGGATAGAGCACCAGCCCTGGAGTCAGGAGCACCTGAGTTCAAATTTGGCCTTAGAAACTTAATAATTGCCTAGCTTTGTGGCCTTAGGCAGGCTACTTAACCCCATTGCCTTGCAAAAACTAAAAAAAAATACAAAATACAAAATGTCCTTCAATACAATGTAGCCCATTTCTGTAGTGGCAATGGCAAAGTCTAGAAAAGGTAGAAGAGATTGCTAAAGAAAGTAGTTTTAGGCTGCCTTTAAACGTTAACTAAACTGTTGGTGCTAAAATAATGATAACCTACTTTAGTGACCAACCCCTGAATCTGTTAACTTCTTTGAACTAGATGGTTTGCAGATTTTCCTTGAAAAGATAAGTAGCTAAATTGATTTAGTCACAAGTCCAAAGGAAACAAAAAACATTATTTGATGGAATATTTAGTCTTCTTGAATTATAATTTATCATAAGCATTTGACAAAAGATAATTATGAATAGTTTAACATACATATGATCTGCATTTGTCACGAAGTATAAAGAAATCAAGAAATTCTATTGTCAGTGTGGCCCATCACATATACTTTAATACTAGGTAGACATAGGGAAGAACTCCACAACATCTTTGAAAATGTAAGAAGAAAAAAATAGTTTAAACAAAAATCAGGGAAAGGATCTAACTAGTCCATATAATTCATAGAATATATATGGATAAAACTAAGGGATAATTAACAACAAAAGAGAAAAAATTATAATAATTAATAAGATATACTTTAGTGTTGGGTGTGCATAGGTAAAAGGACCACAAGCATCTTTGAAGATGTAATTCAGTAAAAGAACTAAGAAGCCAATCACATAGAACCTTAACATATACATATCATGAATACATCCTTCAAAATGTATGTTAAAAGGCATTTGACATAAGCACATACACAAAAAAAGAAGGTGATTATGTATTAACAAGAAGACATTAATTACTTTACAAGGGAACAATATCCAAATTAGCCATTTTTATACAACTGGATCCTTGCCTCCTAAGAACAATTATCAAAATCAAATAAATAACAAGTTATTAGATATAGCATACAATTAAGGCAATTATAACCTGAACTATTTAACTTTTTAACAGCTTAAAAGTTATCTTATTGGGATCAATTCTAGGCTTAAATTTAAAGCAATACATATATATGTGTGTGTGTGTGTGTGTGTGTGTGTGTCTACAATTGTAAAATCAAATTTTTAGAGGGTAAAATAATCCCACTAAAACAACATACACAATTTATCCTCTCTTCAGTTGCATGAACAGTTTTCTGAGTAAAGCTCTCAGACACAAGAATCAAGCTTGTTTTCCAATCCTACTCCTAAATCCAGTATTCATTGACTTCTTTAGCTAGGATGAGGGGGATGTAATACTCAAAAATGGAGCTATAAAAAATAATGGAATGGCAGGGGAATGTTTGACAGAAGAGCTGAAACAACAATCAAACATCTATTTTGCTTCTACTTAATCTAGCAAGGACGATGACCTTTGAATTGAAAAGGTTAGGGGAAAAAAACAGTATAGGAAAAAAAATTGCATCTCCCCCTCCCTCCCCCAAAATGAGAAAATATCAAGAAAGCACCTAGGCACTGCAAAATTTAGAACTCTAGTCCCTACCTGTATATCTCAGGAAATTAAAGGAATTTATTCCTGTGATTATAAGATGATAGATTTAGATAGTTATATCGAATCTGTGGAACTTGTGACTCCTGTCCTCTACTAAAAAACATTAACATCCATAAAATCTTGACAATGGAAAGAGAGAGAATAGAAATGGGCACAGCAAAGGATGCTGCCCTGTTATCTGTTTCTACAACTTAATGAAATCCCTAAAGTAACCATACTATGTGTGAACTTAACTTCAAGGAATGTGTTTCTCCCCATAGCAAAATAACCCATCTTAAAAATTAAAAATTTACAAGTTAGCATAGTTACCCTCCATTAGTCATATCCTCTGTCTTAAGTTTCATATAGATAAGTTTATGGGTCCCCAAGTCACTGACCAAGTTCATCCTCTGTGTGTACATCAAATAAAACCCCTTTCTCCTTAGAAATTGCATCATAGAATCGTGGTTTCGTCCACTGATCAGTCTTAGCCAAAACAGACCAACTAGCTTTGTCACTAAGGTATATGACTTACTAATAGGATGGGTGAGTCAACCTGAATGCCCAAGGAGAACCATGAACCAGTAGCCTTTTAGACCTCAACAGAGGAAAAATGACTTGTCCGTAGTCACTCAACTGGTATATGTGTGAGGCAAGCTTCAAAACCAGTTCTGTCTGACTTCATGTTCAGCATTCAATCCACTATAATACATTGCCTCACAGATTCCAAGTCAAACTTCTGTTAGGATGGCTTTCTATTATGATCCATTCAAAATGAACAAATATTTCCTTTTTTCCAGAATAGATTCATTAAAAACTAGTCAATGCCAAATAATTCTATTTCACTTTTTTAGGAACTAAGAAATAGAGAAAGACATGTTTTCTGGGCATGGAGAACAGACTATGAATAGAATAGAGACAAGAGATGGAATGCCATATGAGTCATTTTGGCTAAAATGAGAGTATATAAAGGAGAGTAATAAAGTGGAACTGGATTGTGAAGTGAGTAAAAGTGAAGGAAATGAAGACAATAAGGGTATAGTTGCTTAAAGTCTTTGGTATAAGGAGGAGATGTATCTATGTATACCTTTGTTTACAGTTATGTTAACATCTATCTATAATATAACATAATATATAATACATAATACATAATATATAATATAATATATATATGACAATGTTTAAGGAGATAATAGAAAGCCAAGTAAAACCAGGATATTCTAGTAGGCTTAAACTGAAGCTGAGAAAGTGGGATAAATGATGGATAACTGTGGAAATAAGCCTCTGGAGAAGATAGAAGGACTAGGATCAAGTATGTAGGCTGGCCTTGTTAAGGAGAAATGCCATTTCTTCATCAGAGACTAAAGCAAGGAAGAGTTGAGAAAAGATGTCAAAGGCATGTAAGAGAAAAGGAAACTCCTGTTAAGTTACATGTATTTTTCAAGGTAAAGTGAAAGTAGGACTGCTCTGCTGAGAGGAAGTGGAATGGGTCCTGCAAAAGACTTGAAAAAGGAGTATAGCATAGTTGTTAGGGGGGAATGTAATAGACAATTAGGAAATGATTAGAAATAAAAAAGGATTGCCTCACTTCAGTTGAGATTAGATTGCACAAATGTGCAGAGAACTCAGTCAGTCTGATTTTATGACATTCCAAAAACATTAGGAAACCCATAAGAATAGATAAGAGAAAGATAACCTTAAAAGAGGAAAAAAGCTAGGAAATTTTCTAAATGAGGAACAATT